>NC_087221.1:15246938-15259438 GCF_015104395.2 Macrobrachium nipponense | reverse complement strand
TGTCTCGAATATAGGTGCCTCGTTTATTCCCATATATTTTGTTTGTGATGCTCTCACAGATAAAAGAAAGGATTTATAGGCCTCAGTAAAAGGTCGTGGATAGAAGGGATATAATCATACTTTATCTTTTATTGACCGTTGGATCACTCGCATAGAGCGCTCTGGGCCATTTTTTTACGTTGGTCATCGCCAGATGTTGTCCGTTTCTGAAAAATAGTTGTTGTTATTGATGTCGCCATCATCGTTCTTGTGAATATGGGATGTTATTATTGAATAAGGTAAATAGTGTAGCGGCAATAATAATAATAATAATAATAATAATAATAATAATAATAATAATAATATCGTCGTCATTGTTCTTGTGAATATGGGATGATGTTATTGAATAAGGTAAATAGTGTAGCGGTTATAATAATAATGATAATGATGATGATGATATTTAGAAAATTTAAGCACGGCAAAGTCATGACGTGATATGTTATTGAAGTTTTCTAAAATTTTTTATTGTTACTCTGTTTTTTATTATTTCATTTTAAGCTTAGAAAGAAAAACTGGAAGTATCCCAACACGCTAAATATTCCTTAATCTTCTGCCCTTCATTAGTGTTAGGCCAAGGATGAATTAAATGTGTGTGTGAGAGAGAGAGAGAGAGAGAGAGAGAGAGAGAGAGAGAGAGAGAGAGAGAGAGAGAGGGAGAGAGAGAGAGATGTCACACTTTTAAAAGAATTATTCGATATCCCCCATGACGTTTTATTTTGAAAAATAATGAAGAAAATTTAAATATATTTTTACATATCGAAAGATTTTATTTTACATTGTTACTAGTGGAAAACGGGTAAAACAACCTCCCTGATATCCTAATATTATTTGGTAAAAAATTTTTTTTTTCTTATTAAATAAAAAAAATACTTATAATCGTTAGGTATGCTGCTGTCTTTTATTTAGAAGAAGAAGAAGAAGAAGAAGAAGAACAACAACAACAACAACAACAACAACAACAACAACAACAACAACAACAACTACAAAAACAACAACAAAAGAAAATGTGAAAACCCGATGGGCTCCCATAGGGGGCCTACTGCCCCGTGGATGCAGGTCGCGCTCGTCATCTTTAAATAGATCCAAAGGGTGACTCTGTGATTCAGTTTCCCAGTGGGGCAGTTAATACAGAAGCCTTTGCGAGCGATATCAAACCATTTGTCCGGAGACACTTAGTTATCCGGGACTACTGAAGAGAAAGGGGCTATATGCGTCGGCTTTGCGAAGCTAATCTCCGCTGGATTGCTGCCCGACTGAAATTTGGGAGGGTTACGGAGCGCAGTCTTGCTTTGATGAAGCGGATGTTTACATACACAAGTTGAATAGTATTTAATATCAGTTCTTCCATAGAATCGCAAACGCCAGGGGTGTAAGGAGATAGCTATAAACGGTAACATAGAATGAAATACACAATACACACACACATACACACACACACACACACACACAAATATATATATATATATATATATATATATATATATATATATATATATATATATATATATGTATGATATATATATAAAGGTATAAGCCATGAAGGAAAAATAAAGAACGGAGTTTCCACAAGATCTTTCGACGTTGAACGTCGAAAGATCTTGCGGAAACCCCGTTGTTTATTTTTCCCTCGTGGCTTATACCTTTATTTATGGATTTTATCACGTTCCAACTTTCGTGACTCGGTTATACACACACACACACACACACACACACACACACACACACACACACACATATATATATATATATTATATATATATATATATATATATATATATATGTGTATGTGTGTGTGTGTGTGTGTGTGTATGCAGAAACTAGGTACTATGTCGTGCCTTTAAGTAAATGGGGATTCAATCCACAATGATGTATATATATCTTTTTTGTACAGGAACTTAAAGCTTTCGACCATCAGCTGTGGTCTTGTTCACTAAAATGTCCTATATCACCTCAAGGAACTGACATGTAGGAGCACAAACATACTTTTCTTATAACATTTGAAACAGTAAAGATTAGGTAACAAGCTAGACAACTATTATTATGAATGATCAGGCGGTTGAGCCCTCGTCCTTTCCAGAATTCGTCTTGATCTTCGTGGGGGGAATGTTTCTATTGTCAACTGCTTGTTCTAAGCTGGTTGGGTGGTTTGTTGGAGAAAATACCTATGTGGAGGAAACGAGAGGAAGAAGCATCATCATTGGCACATATATTCCTAAAGTTTGAAATCGTCCCTTTTCTACATATCTCTTCACAAATAAGCTGTATTATTTGTGATTCCAGTATTTCCTGTAAAGGTCTCGTTTAAGGAAATTAACGCCCCTTCTACTACTCGTCTCAAAGTCTTGTCGTTACATGCAAAAACAACCTTTGTACCTTTAAAATTTATTGTGTGGTTTTTCTCCCATGTATGTTGCGCAATTGCACTGTATGAACTTCCCCTTCTGCAAGCAGCAACGTGTTCTTCCTTTCTCTTATCAATGGAACGCCCGCTTTCTCCCACGTAGCATTTATTGCAGTCACTCAAGGTATTATATATACTCCTACATTCTCTCTATTTCCCGGGTTATTTTTAATGAGTTTCTTCTTGGTTGTACTATTATACTGAAAAACTATGTTAAAGTACGATTATGGCTAACTTTAACAGTAAATGAATAATTACAAAAATTACTGAGGCTATATGACTGAAATTCGGTATGTTTGGTGATTGGAGGGTGGATGATCAACATAACAATTCGCAACCTTCTAGCCTTTGTAGGTTTTAAGATCTGTGGGCGGACGGACAGACAAAGCCAGCACAATAGGTTTCTTTTCCAGAAAACTAAAAATGAATGGATAAATAAGATAAAAAGTCCTGAAACTATCCTACTATGAGATTCAGGGTCTCTGTAACACGGTTTTTTCGCAATAACTTTTTATCTATGCATTTCATAAATATAACGCTTATTCAGAATACATATTATATCAACACATAAATTTTGAGTGTATTCTGCACTACGTAGGTTGAATACATTTGGTACTTATAATGTAAAAGCGACCTTTTTTGAAGACGGGCCAACTTACTCAGAGAAAAGGTTTCGAACGCACTCGTTACGTAACTTATGACATCATTTCTTCCCTCTTTCTCGATGGATGATTTGCTATACGTAACGAAGGCTAAACCTCTGGCAACAATGACACAAATTTAAATACAAGCAAAGCAGTACACCTTAATGAACTCTGGAACCTCCCCACTGATAATAGTCATAATGAACAAACAACAAAATATGTTAATAAATACAAAAACATTTCGATTATTAGTCTAACTCCCAAAATAAGTTTACAAAGAAATTACAGTCTACTTTATAGGTAACAATCAGATTGACAAGATGTAGGGAATAGTTGGTAATTACCAAAAACATAGTAGACAAGCTTGATTTGATAACTGCTATATCCAAGGTCAAGCAATTTTTATTTATTGGCTATCTACCTATTTACTGAAAAAAAAATAGCCGGTACCGTAAATTGGCTTTAAACCTTCACCAATAATTATCGTCAGAATGGTGACTTCATGAGGCTCCACCCACTTTCGCCTCGTTATAATTCAGCATAACACTGAAGGCTACCATGGGCATTGTTGGATTAGAAAATTTAACTTCTGGCTATAAAAACTAATTTCTCGAGTAGTTGTAAGAAGTGCTAAATGATCCTCAAGGATCCCAGCAGTTGGTCTAAACGTTTAATTCATGTATATTACTGCTATACTGTTGCGGCACTACTGCTAAAGTAGTAATACTACGCTAGCACTGATACCCCACCCTCATCTATGTATCGTTCCGCCATTCATAAAGTCTTTGGAAATTGGGTTTCAGAGCCGATGGCATTTCTGTCTGGTGGATGGGCGGGGCAACATTTAGTCAAAGGGTGTTTGTTTACCTTGCTTACGTAATGAATGTTTTTCGACTCTTGGCTCGTAATCATTGGCCATGGCGTCGGCTAGTTCATTTTTACTCTATAAAAATCAAAACTATCGGGTTTAGGTTATTGATAATGCTGACAAAATTTGTGTGTGGTTGTAAAATAAACATATGTCAACTTTCAGCTACATCCGATGCTTTGACAAGGAGCAAAGTCCAAAAAACCGTGTTACAGAGACCCTGAATCTCATAGTAGGTCATGTAATCTTGTGCAGTCTGAAAAGAATATGAGCCAAAATGGGTTGTCACTTTTCGCTTAGATTTTTTGTTATTAATTTGTTCAATTATCTTGAATTTTTCAAAACATCTCTTCGTTGCTGTATTTTTCATATTTTTACATATTATATATATTATAATAATAGTAATTCAGACATCAAAGCTTATTCCCTCCACTACCTCAGTTAGGCTTGCGTGCAGTTTGTCATTATCTATTATGTTCTTTTTTAACTATATAGTTTTAAAGAGTTTGGGAATAGCTTTTAAAGTTACCAAATTTATGCTGTTTTTTCTTTGAAGTACATAAAAATTGTACTTCTGAATGATTGACTTTTACTGACGCGGAAGCGGAAATTATATACAGGGTGTCCATAAAGTCTTTTCCGGATTTCAGACCTTTATTATTAGATAGAGTTGTAATGTTTTCTTCAATTTCAACAACAATGACTAAAATTTTTTTTACTCTACTAATAAATTTCAACATGTGCCCCCTTTGTTGCCAGGAGTACTTCTAGGCGGAATTCTATCTCACGCAAGGTTTCTCCATCTCCATAATTACTGTGGCTAGAGCCGCTGTTATCCTTGCTTTGAAGGTCTCAACATTAGGTACTGATGTACTATTCACTTTATCCTTGATATAACCCCATAAGAAAAAATCAAGAGGGATAACGTCTGGTGATGAACGTGGTGGCCATTCTGTTGGGCACAGCAACAACGGATGCATCACTCACACTGGGTCTACCACTTCTCTTACGGTCTTCAACAGTTCCAGTCTGTGAACTTTTTATACCAGTGTTTAATGCTTTAAATATATGGTGGATCTCGTCGATACTCATTTCTGAACTTGCGTTGAACTGCAACAGGTGATTTTGTTTCGTGGTACCATAAAACACTCTGGGCTTTCTCCTGCAATGACACCATTTCTGCTATTCTTGACTCAGCTGGGCGGGTAGAGTGATCACAGTGGCATATGTAGTCAAACAAAAGAAACGTTAGTCATTGCTCAACAGAATGAAAAAGTTGTCAGGTCATATCCACAATAATTTTAAAGCTAATAATTTTGTTAATCAGGGAATGACTTATGGACACCCCGTGTAAATATATATATATATATATATATATATATATATATATATATATATATATATATATATATATATATATATACACACATATATATATACACATACATATATATGTATGCATATATATATATATATATATATATATATATATATATATATATATATATATATATATATATATATACACACACACACACACACACACACACACACACACACGTATCTAAAGCACAACCACTCATAAAAGCTATCAATTGCGTGTGAGATTTTGTGCACGTGGGCATAATTTCGTTTATCATATGTATACAGAGTGAAATGAAACGCGTTTGTTCAGCATTAACTTCAGTAAGTAATATATGATATGGTCGTATAATGTGAACGAATCAGGTTATTACCCCTCACATCATTTTCTCAACATTAAATTTTTTTTTTTGGTTGGACTGATGAATTTTCAGAATTCTGTCTTGGTCGTCCAATCCTCGGTAGTATCGATGAATGCTGAAAGTTTGCCTCGTGAACCCTTCACTGTTTGAGCAATTTAGACTTTTAACAATGGCTGAATGGATAAAAGTGAAACTATTTGGCAGTCGGAGGGTGCGGGTTTATCGCGTGCTGGGATCATTTGTGGATTGACCCCGGCTTTGCTTTTCAGTCCCTTTCATCGGGGATCCTTTTGTGGTCGCCGATATCAGTCGGTGTTACAGAGAGAGAGAGAGAGAGAGAGAGAGAGAGAGAGAGAGAGAGAGAGAGATACTTGCCGCAGCCTAAGTTGGTGTTATTTATATCCACGACAGACACTTTTCAACTTTAATCTCCTTCTAAATCTTGCAAATCATCTATTCGATTTCCCGAGGGTGATGGCTGATGTCAAGTTTTTCTTGCTTGAAAATTTTAATGTAGATTACTTTGTATTTATAGACGAGAACGAAAAGGGAATCAGTATAACCTTCTTGAACAGGTCACACTCCTTTAAAACGAAGTCGAGCTATTTCTGCCTTCGTCGGAAAGTGATCTCACATCGCTGTTATTAAGGAGTCAAAACGATGGTGATAACGCAACACTTGCTCCGCTTTTAAGTCTAAGAGGCCGATCTGGGGCGTCGTTTTGCTTTTGCTCGAACTTCTCTATTAAATTAATTTTGGAAGTTTTCTTAATCTCTAGCAAGGGACATTTCGAAACTCCATGAGCAAGATCATATTGTAGAGAGAGAGAGAGAGAGAGAGAGAGAGAGAGAGAGAGAGAGAGAGAGAGAGAGAGAGAGAGAGAGAGAGAGAGAGAGAGAGAGATATAATGCAAGTAGTTCATGTGGTACTCATGGGTGGTAATCCCTTGTTCAGACTTTATTCTAATTAAGGTTTTTGCCTGTTATGTACACGTGGAATTAGCGATTGATGTTGAAATTCAAATTTAACCACGGTCTATATACGAAGTGTCGTGCCATTAATTCCCACTGACTTGCGTTGCATCCATAAACTGGAAGTCCTTTGCTGTTTCCGAAACGTTCTCGCGTAAACATTTTGAGCAACTCGCAATATTCATTTTTTTCTCCTCTCGGTCTTTTTCATTTTTTTCCTCTCTCCCCCCACTTAAGAGTTTCGTTCAGAGTAGGAGTCTTACATTTCAGAACGTCCCGAACGCCTCCAACATAGACCATGAAGCGCAAGAAATGAAATATGAAGCACTTTGCATCCAATATTTTCCTCGATATCTTCTGGAAACGGTGTCAAACGGTGTCGCGCTTCCCTTGCGCGTCAAAGTTTATGAAATTGTGTGTACTCGCCGAATTTCGGCCTGGAACAGAGGCAACATAGGCCAGAGAGAGAGAGAGAGAGAGAGAGAGAGAGAGAGAGAGAGAGAGAGAGGGGGTGCTCGGGTCTCTACAGTTGGGTCTCTAGAACGTAAATACGAGACTACAGATTTTGCAACTGAGAGCCATCCAGGAAGAATGCGCCTATATACGATATTCTATCTATCTATCTATATATAGAATATAATATATATATATGTGTATATATATATATATATATATATATATATATATATATATATATATATATACAGGGTGGGCCAAAAGTAGCCTCACAGTTAAAACAGAATAAAAAATAATTTATTAAACGCATAAAATTTTTCAGACATGAATAAGTGACATATTTAAGAATGAGTGACATGAAAAGGATAAAAATAAGTAGCATGTATTAATGGCACAGTATTAATTTTCTATTGAAGAGAACTTTGAATGAGAAACAGTTCATGAAGTAACTGTGAGGCTACTTTTGGCCCACCCTGTGTATATATATATATATATATATATATATATATATATATATATATATATATATATATATATATATATATATATATATATATATGAGCAACATACGGCCATTGGGCCATCAGGTAATGCATTTGAAAATAGAAATAGTTGGGTTGTTCAAAAAGTAAAAGCCACTACCTCATTCAAGGAGTTATATATATATATATATATATATATATATATATATATATATATATATATATATATATATAACAGGACCTCATTGAAACTCGATGGTATACACCGGAGATATTTATTCAAGAAAAGTAACTTTTCTTGAATAAATATCTCCTCTAGATAAAATCCAGTTTCAATGAGTTCCTGTTAGTAATTGTATCAACGCGCAGAACAATTGTGTAAGTCATAAAGTGGATCACGTATATTTTGTGCGTGTGTGTATATGCTGTAATGTGAAGAACACCTCATGGCTAACGCTGAAAGGACCCTAAGTAATGACAGTTAAATCGAAAAGATTCATTAACAATGGAGATCCCAAGTTGCTCTTGGATCAAGAGAAGTTGGAAGTTGTCAAGTCTTTCAAATACTTAGGTATGCACCTCAACTGTGACACTTTTTAAGAACTATTAACATATCACATCATTTACATCGGCCAGTATATGAGAGGCAATCTGTTTCTTTGGACGTTTTATATAAGAGATAATAATGTTAAAGTTCACCTGTTTAAATTTTTTACACATGGCTGTATATAACTTCACTCGAGTTGGCAAGTGGAAAGGAGAGACTGAACCAACTTCTGGTATGTTATAATAATTCATTCAGACATTTTATGAATGTTGACAAGCTCTGTGGCATTTATGGACAGTTGTTAATTAGATATTCCTGCATTTCAAGAACTTTTAACGAAAAATACAGTTTGTGTGTTCTTGCTAGTGCAGTTTTTTATTGTAATTTTTTTTTAGTTTCAGCATTTTTGCAATTTCATTTTTAACGAGTCTTAAAATTGAAAATTATATCTAACTCATAATTGTTCTATGTGATTTAAGTGATCGAGGTTTTGAAAAAAAGTTTTCAATGAATATGAAAATATATTTGATAAAGATATTACTGTTAATGCAATATTCAGTGTAAAGCTCTGTTGTAAGGATATCTATATGTAAAGTCTTACCTAGTGCATCTGGCTTTAGATGAAATCAAACGATTGTTTCATTAAGCTTCATATATATATATATATATATATATATATATATATATATATATATATATCTACATATATATACATATATATATATATATATATATATATATATATATATATATATATATATGTAGGTATATATGTATAAATGTGTGTTTGAGTGTGTAATTATCTATATATATTATATATATACATGTATATCAGAACAGTCGACTCTGAAGAGCAGTAAAACGGCTGATTCGCATTAGCGAGTTTCATTACTTATAAATGTGAATAAAACCGTAATGAACAAGTTGAATGTACGTACATTCCTCGTGTGACATTTATTTATTTAGGGCCAATGTAGTTATAATCACATATTTCTCTGACTTTGAAATCTGAATTGAAAGTAAGAGGACAATAATTGCTGTTTTGGGGCGTAAATGATATATTCGAATTTTTGTTCTTCACCTGACACGAGGTTCCATTGTTCGATGTATCTGAGGAAATTTAAAGTTGAAATTTTCACGCTTGTGTAGCCACTTTGCGTTAAGTTTGGTGGTATAAGAGACTTAAAGACGCCCGGAAACTTTCCCGTGTGACACAGCCTGCGTGTGACGACCGAAAATAACCGGATTCCTGATTACTCAGAATAGCGAAGCAATAATGGCGTCCCATCATTAAAGAAAATAAAATGAAGAAAAAGTGTTGTGGAAACGTGAATGAAAAGAAGAGCCGCAGTAACAAAGACATCATAGAAGTGGGAGGGAGGAGACGAAAGAAGATAATGAGGGCATTATGGAGTGACCGAGTAATTAGACAAACAATTAAGAGCACACAGTGTCGAATTATATGTTGTTAAAAACGATTTTACTGCCAGCAATAGACGGTGAATGGTGGGAAGCGACGCCAGATGATTGTTACGCGTGTCGTGATATTTATGTAGGGACTTTCCGTCCCGAAATAAAAGACTGCGAATGTATGACAACGAAATGCTCATTAGGGATTAGGGCGCTGCCAGGACATGACGTTTAGACACTTACAAAGGCGCTCTCTCTCTCTCTCTCTCTCTCTCTCTCTCTCTCTCTCTCTCTCTCTCTCCCCGTTCTGTGTCATCTTATCCTTGGAATCTCACTTTCCCCACTCTCTCTCTCTCTCTCCTTTCCGTTTCATCTTGTTCTTGGAATCTCTCTCTCTCTCTCTCTCTCTCTCTCTCTCTCTCTCTCTCTCTCTCTCTCTCTCTCTCTCCTTTCCAATCCCTTCCTCTCTTCTCTAATCAACCTATTTTGAAGTTTCTTTTCAAATTTTTATTATGAGCTAATTCCTCCTGTGATTCCTCCCGCCCTTCTTCTCCATTTCTCTCTTTCTTTTTTTTCTACAGTATCTCTCCCTGTCCACGAATCCTGCCCTTCCCTTCAAACCCATTCCCTTCCCTTCCCTTATCTTCCCTCCGTTCATAGCTTTGCTTCCAAAAACCCCCTGAAATGCCTTGTATACCAAGCGCTAATGATCCCGAGTTTGAAAGAACTTAATTGTCTTTCCTAGAAAAAAACCAATGGTAACGAAAAGGAATAATGGGATAGAAAGAGTGAGTGTAAAGGCCAAGTTAATAGGAGATAATAGAAGAAGAAAAGAGTAGGGGGGAAATCACCGCATGTGATTTACACAAAGATGAGAGCGAGAGAGAAGGTGGACCGGAGGTCGGAAATAAATATGAAATATGACAATGAATAAGTGAAGGGTGAAGGTTGGTAGTAAATGTGAAGGTAAATGGGATGAAAAAGAATGAGGTTAGGGAGAAATTGAAGTAGGACGGAAGTCAAGAAAAGGAAGTCGAGCAGAAGTACTAAAACGTCAGTAAAGAGTTAAGTAACGTAAACGCTTAAAACCTATTTTAAAAAAAGTTGCGTTATGTTAGTTTATATCATCTAAGAAACCATAAGATATTCATTGGTGATGGAATAATAATGGATTCATAAAGCAATACAGAAGTTGTTATGGCCAGTAAGGTTTGAAAATGATGAACAACACACACACACACACACACACACACACACACACACACATATATATATATATATATATATATATATATATATATATATATATATATATATATATATATATACATAAGCGAATTCCACAGGAAAATGATAGTCAGAAATCCAAGCGCTTTCGTCTTTACTCCTTGACAATGTTGAGTAAAGACGAAAGCTCTTGGATTTCTGACTATCATTTTCCTGTGGAATTCGCTTATTTATGAAGTCACGTGCATCTACTGTGATTTTTTAAGCGCACACACACACACACACACACACACATCATATAGATATAAATTGTATAGGTGTGTATATATTATAGATATGTAAATATACAGGGTGATTAAAAGAGAATGACCCTATTTCATGGTTAAATATTTTATGAAGGAAAAATAGCAAAAAATAAAACTCATAATACAAGTATTCTACTAACAGTCAAGTTTTATTTCACATGTTACAAGCGCTCAATAGGCCACCCCTTGCAGCACGAACAACATCAATACGATATGAGAATTCTTCCCAAACACGTTGAAGCACATCATGATCAATTAAATTGATCGCTGTTGTTATTCGATGTTTTAAGTTTTCCAGGTCAGTTGGCAATGGCGGAACAAAGACTTTATCTTTTACAAACCCCCAGAGAAAAAAAATCACAAACTATGAGGTCAGGAGATCGAGGAGGCCAAGCACAAAGAGCACTGTCTTGGGCCCCTATCCGACCAATCCATCGCTGAGGCAGTTTTTCATTTAATAATGCTGTAACTGATAAGACAATTATAGAAAACTGGGAAATCTGATCTTTCAAACACCCATTCCCTCATTCTGATTCATATATTTACTTACGAAATAACTGATCATGAAATAGGGTCATTCTTTTTTAATCACCCTTTTTGTTTATATATATATATTTTTATATATGTATATCATACACTTTTCCCAGGCAGTGCTTGATCTTTCTGATCGAATTTTCGTTTCAATTTTTTTTTATCAATATACAGTTGGGAAAGCACTGGACTCAACAAATTAGAGAATAATATGACGTACTACCTGGTATGGCAAGTACTGAAGTACTCGCACAGAAATTGAGTCATTGCATGTAAATAATCTACTTTACACCACGCTTTGGTACTCTAATCTTTTTGTCTGTTTGGTCCGACAATTTTTGGAATGGTCTAAACATAAGCAAGTTGTCTCTCCATGAATGGCTACCCTTTTCAATTTTTTTTATCTTTCTTGATGTTCACTAGTTTCTCATCGTTGACATTTTCCATTTATTTGAACGCTTGTGATAACTCGCACATTTCTCATCTTTTCTCATTAAAAACTCCCGCTTTTTTGTATGCCATTTCTGATCTTTTATCTACCGCCGCTTTTTGAACTCCCGAATGATCTTTTATTTTCCGTCGCTGTTTGAACTTTTCGGGAGTCTCGCCCCTTTCATATTGTTGATACTCCACCCCAGATTTCAACCCCCTAGATAATCCACTCCGTTTTGAACTTCCCTTTCCCTAATTCCTGTCGTACAATACGCTGGTACCTCAAAGACTTGCGACTTGACGAGCTCGGTGACATTTTCCCTCGTCTTTCACAGGATTTCGCTGATGACGTATCCCTCTGATTATTTCTGTTTCGATCGCACGTACCTGAATTTTAGTCTTTGTGAGTAAGTGAAGCATGGTCTTATAAAAGCTTGTCTACATAGATAACCGGCATTTTAGA
>NC_087221.1:15171938-15241938 GCF_015104395.2 Macrobrachium nipponense | reverse complement strand
TATAATCTGTTCCCGATCATATGTACTTATATCTGTCGAATTTAGATACAGTTACTAGGCCTGGATGGACCCATCATTACATACGCATCGGGTAAAAAGTCACCAGTAGATTCTGTATATATATATATATATATAATATATATATATAATATATATATATATATATACTGGTGACATTTTTGTTTTTTACCCGATACGTATGTAATGATGGGTCCATCCAGGCCTAGTAACTGTATCCAAATTCGACAGATATAAGTACATTTGATCGGGAACAGATTTATACCCGTCTCAGTGGCCTGGTAGTTATCGTTACATCGTTCTAATACTCAGTCCCCCGAACTCGAATATCAGCCGGGCATCAGAACATCATTTATCTCTCCATTTGGATCAAGCCTTGGTAAGCGCCTCAGTGGCGTGGTCGGTATGGTGCTGGGGTGCCACCTCTGTGGCTGCGAGTTCGGTTCTCGGGCATTCCATTGAGGGGTGAGAGATGTGTATTCTTGGTGATAGAAGTTCACTCTCGACGTGGTTCGGAAGTCACGTAAAGCCGTTGGTCCCGTTGCTGAATAACCACTGGTTCCACGCAACGTAAAAACACCATACAAACAAACAAACTCAAGGCTTGGTAGCGACAAGCGTTTCCAAAATGTGAAAGAAGTTGAGAAGGCATTGTGGTTAATAAAAACTGTATATATACACATACATAAATACACACACATATTTATACATATGCATACATTATATAATATATATATATATATATATATATATATATTATGTATGATGTATGTATGTATATGATGTATGTATGTATGTATGTATGTATGTATGTATGTATGTATGTATATATTAATTGCTACCTTTGTGATTACTAGGGTTTGTGGCTTTCTCACGTAGTACATATGCTTTCTTTCTGTTTCTTAGATGTTCTCATAATCGAAAAAACAAATTCAATACACAGGAAAGAAATTTTTGGGAAATATTTATGAACTCAAAATTTACATTTCACTCGCAGTCCTAATAACGGAGATGCGAAACGTTTTATTTGCATGAATCTCATAACTCCGTAGGGGGAGGGGGAGGGGTAGGGCCATCAGTGCACCTCGTTCGGTACACTGTATGCATTACTTAAGGTTATTTGCAGCGTTCCTTCGTCCCCTAGCTGCAACCCTTTTCATTCCTTTTACTGCACCGCCTTTCATATTCTTTCTTCCATTTTACTTTCCACCCTCTCCTAACAATTGATTCATAGTGCAACTGCGAGTTTTCCTATTGTTGCACCTTTCAGACCTTTTTCTATCAATTTCCGTTTCAGCGCTGAGTGACCTCATAGGTCACAGTGTTTGTCCTTTGGCTTAAATTCTATATGCATTTCTATGTTATTTCATAATAACATTAAAATTCATGTATGGAGGCCTGTATATTTCGTCAGCCCCATATTTTGTAGTCGTCAGTGTTCATTTCTCTCGCTCATTTTGTCTCTCTCGCTTATTCATCCTTCATTATCTTGAAGTCTCTCCGCTTGTCCTCCTCTCTTTCTACCTTGGCCTATTTCCGCTCTTCTCTCCCACCTTTCCATCACAATTATCCTCTATTCAACGCCGCCAGCAGACCCTTACTCTAACCTAAATCACTCCATTCATCGGCTCGATTACAGAGAGAACATATATCATTCAGGCTCTGCAGAGCCCTTGTCCTGAACCCCTCCCCTCTCCTTCCTACCAACAAACCGTCCTGCCCCCGCTCTGTATAGAGCGCATATATACTCCCAGCGACACTTCCTTTGGCGACTCTAGCTATTTCTTCCTCACCACCTCGCCTTCCTCTTTTCTCTTTTCATTCTTCCTCTTACTCCTCCTCCTCCTCCTCCTCTTCCTCTTCGTTCAATTTATTCCCTCACCTCTGCGGAGCCTTTCAACCTCTTTCATTCGTTGGGTTTCCCTCTGATTGCAGTCTTCCCTCGATTTTCTAACTCGTCATTTATCTTTGATCTGTGTTTGCGTGCGTCTCTCTCTCTCTCTCTCTCTCTCTCTCTCTCTCTCTCTCTCTCTGTTATGCATATTGTGTGGCAAATGCCAAGCTACAAATGCAGCCTTTGCGCAAGTTATAAATACTAACCAGATTCTTTATATAGACGCAGGAAATTTTACAACATAATTTACCCAATAACTGGCGACAAACCAGGCTTCCACTTGAAATAATGGTGCTCATGGAGTCTTTTTGCAACGCAGGAGAAATACATCGGTTCAAAAGCTTTGGAGATGGACTGAACTTGATTACAGATCAAAGTGCGACCCTGAAGGCTATCATCTCCACATCTTTGTGATATCACTTCCAAGCATGTAGTAAGAAGAGCTGTATTGGCTTGGGAAATTTTTGTCTCAATTGATATCAGAGAATGGGCTTATTAATTACTTGGTAATGTGACATAATTTGGATTAATCTTGGATGAATCACTGCGCAGAAAACTTAACAATATTAGGTGCTTCAAAAATTTACAGAGAGGCTTTATCACCAGTGCATCGATCCAGCAGCAGTAAGATTAAACCAGCTTTATGCTGGCACGGGCTCTTGCTTTACAGCAGCCCGCAACTGGTGATGGATGTAGTCTTATTCTCTGCAACATGCCATTCTACCCAATTTAACCACTGGGCCAGAATTTAAAAAAATTTATTGGGAGATAGTGTTATAGAAGCAAGTCCCAGTACTAAGTAGAAGATCGTGGGAAGGAAAGGATAAAATTTGAGTTTGAGAAAAAATTTGGCGATCAAAATTCCCTTGGAATGTGATGAATGTTGGTAATGTTTCCGACCCAACCACGCTCATTGCCATTTCTCCATCCATCTCTTGTATACATACGCCATCCTTCCCACATGGGGAAACAACCTCCAGCTTTCAATGTAAGCAAACCTTTTTTCAGCTTCCTTTTCGTACCTCCTCATTTCTCAGCGTTATTCTTCTTACATCACTTATGCTACGCAAACACTTCATATCTGTAGCTTTAGCCTTTTTTCTTTCATTGGCATTCAACATCAAAACATCTCCATTAAAGGATAGCCACCTCATACCCTCTGCGTTCATATTCATTTCCAGTCATTTATTTTCCAGCAATACCTCTGGCAACACTTATGTATTGTTTTTTTTTTATTTCTTGAATTTTTATATTTTTAATTTTACACTAGCCTAAGAAACTTACATAGCATAAAGAATATTATATTACATAACTAAACATCTTATTAGTATATTAGCTAAACACGTAAATTTTATTTTATTGTAGCCCTTTCATTCGTTTCGTTTTTTCCCTCTAGTCTGCAGTTGAAAACCCTTATGGACAGATAAAGTTAAGTTTGTTAGTTTATCTAGACCACTGAGCTGATTAACAGCTCTCCTAGGGCTGGCCCGAAGGATTAGATATTTTTAATTGGCTAGGAACCAATTGGTTACATAGCAACGGGACCTACAGTTTATTGTGGCATCCAAACCACATTATATCGAGAAACGAACTTCTACTCACCAGAAATAAATTCTTCTGATACCACGTTGGCAGAGCAAGGAATCGGACTTGCAACTGCCGAATTGGTAGGAATCGCCTCAGTGGCGTGATCGGTATGGTCTTGAGGGGTTAGAGATGTGTATTTCTGGTAATAGAAGTTCACTCTCGACATGGTTCGGAAGTCACGTAAAGCCGTTGGTCCCGTTGCAGAATAACCACTGGTTCCATGCAACGTGAAAATACCATACAAACGAATCAGTAGGCGAGCACATAATCTACTCGTCCAGTGAGGAACTCTTACGGACATGCAGCAGACTTTAAACTAAAGAGAGCTTCGAAGGGAAAGCACCCTACAGAGAGGAACACAATCTATAGGAATAGGAGATAAATAAGTAAATATGACGAAACAAAAAATAAAACAGATGCCCCCCTGAAATTCAGGGGTTGACAGCAGAGAGCAGGAATACATTTTGCTCCTAGTTTAAGTATTTGGTGATTCCACAACTGAACTAAGGCAAACTGGTCAACATTTTAGTTGTAGCC
Organism: Macrobrachium nipponense; assembly: GCF_015104395.2. Lineage (NCBI taxonomy): Eukaryota > Metazoa > Arthropoda > Malacostraca > Decapoda > Palaemonidae > Macrobrachium > Macrobrachium nipponense. The sequence continues at coordinate 15,237,902 of NC_087221.1, read as the reverse complement.
AAGAGAAAACTCCAAGCCAGGTGAGTACAGTAATATTAAACCTGATGTAAGAAAATGACACACTTTTTCCAGCAGCAGCCTTCCTAGTATTGCGAGCAAAAGCAGCTAGGTCAGGTAAAGGAGAGTGCAGAGGATGTTCGTTGTTATAATACATTTTAGTTAAGCAGAATGAACCCAAGTCTGTGCCACTGATGATGGGAAGCAATTTCCGAAACGTTTGTGCAAATAACAAGAAGAAATAATCTCCACTCTTATTGCTGTCATATATTTATATATATATATATATATATATATATATATATATATATATATATATATTATATATATATATATATATATATATATATATATATATATATATATTACAAATAGTCTATGTGTGCGTGTGTTAGAGGACTTGTTTGCATCCAACCTCGAATCAGTTATTCACTGAAGTCTCTTATTCAGTTTTATTGGTGAAGAGAAACATTGTTACATGATTATCTGATGAAAATGTTGAGAACCTTCTCTTTAACGAGTGATAGACGTAACATGGAGTGGCAAAGTCTGATCCCACTGTTATCTGATTGCTATGGCTGTTGCCTTCGTCGTTAGTTGGCTGTTGCCACGCCAGATTATTTGTTAAGATTGTTAAGCATAAGAATATATATATATATATATATATATATATATATATATATATATGTTTATGTATATATATATAGTATTATATATATATATATATATATATATATATAATCATATGTGTGTATTTGTTTGTTTGTTTATTTTATTATTATGCTAAGGCACATACATAGTTTATTGAATGTAAATATTTATGTGAATACCAAAACATAAACACGTTCTCACATTCACACTCATGTCTGTGAGCATTTTTCTTTTATATACGCGTACGTTTTCTTACCATTATATTGGACTGTAAACTTGAGCATAAACTTTTCCAAACGGCTGGATTCTTTGCCCTCCTCGGCATTATTCACTCGGAATATCTTTGCTTTTGTAAAGAGAGCGTCAGAGCTCGCGGAGAAAATTCACTGCGTTCTTAACCTGATTTGTATGGAAGAAAAGACTCCTTCTTTTTCTTCTTCTTCTTCTTCACAGTGCCTTACCTGCTCTTTGGCTTCACATCAAAATTGTTTTTCTCGCCTCTCAGGTGTTTTAGGAATTTAACCGTGGAAGGCTTTGGGGAAGAGGGCCTGGGATAGCTCTTGTGTGTTTTCCATTGCGATCGGTTTAAGTCCCATTGGTGTTCGGTCTGTTTTACTGAAAGTTTTAATAAATCCGTTGCTTTGACGTTCAGACGTTTCCGTCTCTCCCTCCCTCGCTCTCTTGTAAGGATTTTCCTTTCTTCTCTGATTTGAGAGGATTTTTATATGCTGCTCTGTCTCATTTTATAATATATATATATAATATATATTATATATATATATATATATATATATCTATATATAATATATATATATATGTAATATATATATATATATATATTTCCCCATTTTTTAAGGTGTCCACTGGAAGTGAGCGTTTCTAGTTTCCTTAGCACTTCATAAGAAGAAATGTGGTTTGTTGCTAGACCCATGTCTAATAAATATAGTATAATATATATAATATATATTGAATAATATATATTATATTGTATATATATATATGTGTGTGTGTAATATATATATATATATATTATATGTTATATTATTTGTTATATTATTTTCCAAATTTCTCCAATTTTGAGGGTGTCACTGGAAGGGTGAAGCATTCTGGTTTCCTTAGCAAGTGTTTTGAAGGACTGAGGTTGCTAGCACCAATAAGTTACTTTTGCCCCAACTGTTTTTAATGGCCATATACAGGTGGGTAAACTTGTGAGCGGTAGTTTTAGTTTTAGCTCTGTCCTAAGAACCGTGAGCACGAACACTATATACTACTCAACCATGGCACCTTAGCCTCGTTCCTGGTTCACAGGAAGGGTAAAATGTTTCGGTGGATTCTGTCAGACATAAGGTTTGAAATGGGGACCAGTGCAGAGGTAAGAGGGTAGTCATACTACTGAGGTAGCACAACCCCTAGTGAAGAGAAACTGTAAGACAGTGAAAGGAAACTGCAGAAATGAGTGAAAACGTTTGGAACTGTTTATAAGAAGCGAAAGTTGACCGTAATATGAGCAGAGTAAAGTTATGAGGGTACTTGAAAACGGGACGATGGAGCAATGGATGTTAATATGAATTGTGAGAGAGTATGAGAAGATCATTTTACAAGTATATTAGAGTAAATATTCTAGGAAATGGAGGAATGAGAGACGAGTCGAGTCAAAGATAGGTGAGGCAAGAAAAGTTACAAGAGTGTGCGAAACAAAACGAAGAAAACTAGCGATATTATATATATATATATATATATATATATATATATATATATTATATATATATATATATATATGTGTGTGTGTGTGTGTGTGTGTGTGTATATGTATGTATGTATGTATGTATGTATGTATGTATGTATGTAAGTGCCAAGGTTGGAATATATGAAAGGATTATTGAACAAGTTCCTCTTGTAGAACTGAGGGTGGACATGGAATGTGATAAACGGAAAGGCGTTAGAGAATCATTGTTTACATTGTATCTGGTATAATATTAGAAATAAAAGGTGAAAACTGGAGATACGTAGAATAGAATGTACACACACACAAACATAAATATACATATACAAAATTTTCGTATATACATACATATACATATTGTGTGCGTGTATGTATATTTCGTCCTCTCTCACTCTCTCTCTAAAGATGTTTCTCTTCTCATTTCTTGTGTTATTGATTGCCATACGCATCATTGGTACCTTACACGCACTGCCTCCTCCTCTCAAACAACTCCCCGTGCTATCTGGGCCTGCAAGGCGTGACGTCATGACTGGAGGCTATTTTTAGAACGGCTTCGATGCTGTTAAAATTTGCTGTCGCTTTTGGGGAGGCTTTTTATTTTATTTTTACTTAAATATTTTTCCGCCGTGCTCGTTTAAGGATTCAAGGCTGACGGAGGAGAAATTGCGGTTGCCATATTGCTTCTCACATGGGTTTATCAGTGTCGGTCAAGATGAAATGGAAGTGCAGTGAAAAAGAGAATATTTTTGCTCTGTACTTCATTATAAGATATTACTACTTATTCTTATGCTCCACATTGATGGTGGCTCAGACGAGAGGTATAACTTGGTGCGTCAAAGCTTGAGTGATGCTCTTTCAAAACTAGTATAAGTGAAAGCTCGCGAAGCTTTGTATCTCGAATGTGTGAGACAAATCTGTACCAAGTTATAGCTAAAAAATGAAGAGGCTTGGTGTATTTAACGTGTGAAAATGAGTAGAAGTGGCATCTAAAACATCGAGAGATTAATGTGTTCTTAATTAAAAACAATATCAAGTGGTAGATATAAAGCTGAGCTTGGTGTTTTTATAAAGTATTGTAAAAATGCTATGCTATGATATGGTATTTCGGAAATTACAAGACTTGTTCGTTTTTAATGTGTTACTGAAATCAGTCCTCAGTGTCGGCTCAAAGTCTAAAGAAGTGTAGGGTCTTGAATGTGGTGTTTTAAGTCGTTCCCAAGTGGCGTGTCCTTATTCGAGGGGCTAAGTAGGGACCTTAATGGGTCGTTGTTTTGAGCTGACGTTATGATAATGGCGCCCTTAGTTATTATAGCTTTCTCTAAAAGAAAGTTGTTAAGATGACTTTCTCTGTCTATCCGCACTTTTCTGTCCTCTTTCAGAACTTAAAAACTACTTAGGCTAGAGGGCTGCAAATTAGTATGTTGATCATCCACCCTCCAATCACCAAGCATATAAAATTTCAGCCCTTTAGCTTTAGTTGTTTTCTATTTTTTTTATTCAAGGTTAAAATTAGCCTTGATCGTACGTCTGGCACCACTGTAGATACCAACAACACAGGCCACCACCGAGTTATGGCTGAAAGCTTCGTGGGCCGCGGCTGCGAGTTTCATACATTATTATATGCTGTACAGAAAACTCGATTGAATCGGCGCATTTTTACTTGTTTCTTTTTTTAACGAGAACTTTAGTCAGTGATATTTTCAAATATAATAAAACCTCTTTCTGTAAACATTCACAAACTTACAATCGGTAATTGATTAGGTCAATCTGAATACACGAAATTAATTGTTCAGAAACAGCAGCGAACGTTATGAAAATCTATTATGTATACTAATTGACAGAATTGAAAATCCTAACCTCTCGCGTGGATTGCAACAACTGTTGAGTGAGAGTCCATTTCATCATCAAAGCATTGTTTATAGAACTTGATTCCTGCCGTATGTGGTTAAGTCTATTGCTCTAGTCACATTAAAATTTCCTGTCCTATTTTTGGCTCTGGGTCAATTGTTTTTTTCATATTCTCGACTTTGTCAGCAAGTGTTTAGACTCCGTAACTATTCCATCTTTAATTCTAAGTGTTCTTCAGACTTCTAAACGTCTGGTTGAGATGTGAGATTCTTAATTTCTATTGTTGTTAGGTTAAGATTTTCTTGTCGAAGCAAGGAAAATCACAACCCTTATGACGCGTAGTTTTATAGGTTTGGATGAATGACCGTTGTTCGTCATGTTTTTCTCCCTTTAAGAGGGAAATTAACGGTACAAATTAAATAGTTCTTTCAGAAAAACGGAATGGTTCATTGCTGACTTATATCCCATTTAGAAACTCTCCTGTTCTAAACGCGACGCTATAAAAGAGTTATCGGGAACAAGTCATAGTCTTCAAGAAGTGTTCGTTAAAAGCAGGGCATCAATTATTGGTGTATGCAGTATGACTTTATTCTAAAAGTTTCTAAGAAATAGGAATATTTATTATGTCTAGATTGAGGATAAGCAGAGTACAGACAGATCTCGACGTTTCCCAGTGTCAAAAAGCTTTAAAAGCCTTAATGCAAATCATTCGCTCCTGGAAGCATTAATGAAGAATGTTCTGGACCGTGGATTTCACTCAGTTGGGGCTTGATATTTTAAAAAGATTAGGCAACCGGACAAAAAACGAATGTAATAAATATTGTTGCGAAAGGAAGTATGTCTCTAATTTTTTCTTTCTTCTAGGGTTGATACTGAAAGTTAGAAGAATCCGATCTAGGTAGACGAAACATAAAGCAATAAGTAAAGTAAAACGTCGTATGATGAAGATGGAAAGTGACACTGAAGGGGACAGTAGACAAGGAGGAATTTATATATTATATATGTATACGTATATGTGATATATATATAGTATATATATATATATATCTATATATATATATATATATATATATATATATATATATATATATTCTAACACAGGAAATAAGCATATAAGATATAAACAAAATATAAGACAGCGAGAAAATTCTTACAAGTGAGTGAAGGATCTTTCACCTTTATGCTACGGTATTTTCAAGCAAACTTGAAAAATGCCCTGGAGCAAAGGCGATAGATCTTGCACTCGTCTCCTTTGTTTCCATTTCCCCTTGGCCATATACATATATATATAATATATATATATATATATATATATATATATATAGATATGTATGATATATATCTAAATGTGTTATTATTACATATAATAATATAATATATATATATATAATATTATAATATATTACGTATATATAATCATTAATTTATATATTATATTTTTATATGTATACCATATAATGTAAGTAAAATGCTGATTATCACTTACCGGAAATCACATCTCTGGATAGACCTCACAACACTGAATAAATAACTTCATGCTAGTAAGTCATTGTCATTGATATCCGCCAAAAGTTACTTAACAAGATTCAGACAGACAGACAGACAGACAGACGAGAAAGCATACCGCCATTCCTTCCAGCGCCATGAGTAGGGGTGATAGGTGAAAAACAGAATCGAGAACCTGGTATATATAAGGAACCGGCACAAATGTGTTTACACTGTTCCTAAGGACTGTGAGTAAAGCGCCCCGTGCAGTTATCGCCTAATTGGGAAGGAAAAGTTTTTCTAAGGCTTAGAAAAGAGCCTAATTAAAACTACTAATTATTTTCAGATTTTCGTGGATAATATGGATAAGCTAAAGAGATATATTTTTTTTCCACATTAGCTTCTTTCTCCAGAAGGGCCTCTCCATAGAAAACAACAACACAATAACTACTGCCACATTCATGCTTTAACTGCTGTGTCTTGGATGAATCCCTTTGTTGAAGATTTCCAAAACATGAGCTATTTCATAGACTTACACAAACGGATCTTCAGGAGTAAATTCAACCACCCACCTACGCAGACCTCCTGCCCATAATCTCACGCTTTCTTTTCATTAAGGAACTTCCTTACAAACATCTCTTTCATCTAATCCATAGAAAACTTTCTGGGGCTTCCTTTCCTCTCAATCCTAACTTCTGAATACTACCTAATGCTCCCTTGTCGCAGATCCACTTTTACACCAATCTAGACACTCTCATTTATATATCATTCCAACCAGTTTCAGTCTCGCCTTAAACACTTTTAATCAGCTACTTTCTTCAAATCCAAACACCCTGAGCACCCTCACCAGTGTCTATAGAATGTCAGAAACTCTTTCTTGGTACATGTCTCCATATACAGCTTCTTTTGTATACTTCCAAACTTGTCACTTTACTCTGGATCCACACAGCCTCATCCTTGTGGTGTAAACCAGTGATGTTCGTACCCTGCAAATAAATAAATGAAGGAATGAATATATATTTATATATTATACGTTTGTTGGCAGTTTCTATATAACGCACTTTTGTTCAATAGGAACTAAACTCATTGAAGTTGCAGAACGAATGGTTCTGTCAATAACGCTATTGTGACACCATTACTTTAATTGCTTGCTCGTAAACTTGACTGGATTGCTGACTTTTTTTTAACAGGTGCCACGTATATTTGAATATATGTATATATATAGTGTATATATATATCCATACATACATACATACAAATAAGATACATACTTGCATACATATGCGTTATTTCCGTGGTGACACATGCGTTAGAAATTGTGTATTAATATATTGTAAAATATTTCTCAGTCACCCTCCTCACAATTGAAAGAGTGATCCCAGAGCAGTTAAGCCACTAAGTTAAAACGCGGGTAAATGTTGATCTCGGGTGTGTATAATGCACCTGGTAGGTACTTGACTGTAGGCGGTCGCAGATTATTTAGAAAAAGGATTGAGCTTCCTAGGCAATGTTTTTGTGAACATAATGACACTTCAGCTTGTATTGTATATCTGAATTTATTTTGTCAATGTAATCCTTGTGAACATCTTAATAGTTTAGGTCAATGGAATCCTTGCTACCATTTTAAAAGTTGAATGATTTAAAGAAAATAATAGATTGCTAAGGAGAGAGAGAGAGAGAGAGCCGAGAGATGAGACGAGAGAGTAGAGAGAGGAGAGAGAGGAGACGAGAGTGAGAGAGGAATAAAGGACTTTTTTGACTGTGCTGAACCGTTAACTTTTCTATAAAACTAGCGGCATTTTATCTCATTGTCGTCATAACTTTTTATTGTGAAAACTGTCATTTAGATCACAATTGATGCAAAAATGTTATACAATAAAAACCGTAGTATAGCTAATCCAAACTTCCCTTCTCTCTCTCTCTCTCTCTCTCTCTCTCTCTCTCTCTCTCTCTCTCTCTCTCTCTCTCTCTCAAAAATGAGATAAATTCATTGACTTTATGTCATAAATTTTATACTGTAATTCTTGGTTGAAAAATATGTTGAGTATTAACAGTGTAGTTTCATTCGGTTAATGTTTTGAGATTTGCTTTAATATTAATAATAGAGGAGTGAGTAGAAGCAACAGCAGCAGCAGCAGCAAGAGTAGTAGTAGTAGTGAGAGCATCATCATAATCATCCGGTAAATCAATCATCTCTATTTCTACGTAAAGGAGAGTTTAAGATGAAATTGCATTCCATTGTCATATGTGTGCGTGTGTGTATTTATTAGCTATCCTGTGAATATCGATAGGGACTTATTAATAAATCGGAAAAACTAGCAGTTATCTATATCTTCCATTTCTCTTTTACGACATCCAAAGTGCTCTTCATGATATATATATATCATGCTTTCCATTATTGAATAGAAAATAATTTCAATTTTTAAGGACGCTGTCAATACTCTCACCTTGGCTAGGTGCCATCTTTAATTGACTCCAGCTGTCACGAAGTTGGGATATTATATTGGCCATTACTCTCAAAAGATCTTTCTCGCGGATGATGAGCAGAAAGAGACTCATTCAGGTTGATACTGAGCAGAAATAGAGTAATTTAGGTGGGTGCTGAGCAGAAAGAGTTATTTATGTGGGTACTGAGCAGAAAGTGAGTCATTCAGGCATATGCTGAGCAGTAATCAAGAATTTTTCGCGAACATTCAGCAGAAGTCGAGCCAACCAGCGGGTTCTGATCATAACTGGAGTCATTTAGGTGGATGCTTAGCAGAAATCAAGTTAGTAAAATGGATGCTTAGTAAAAGTAAAGTAATTCAGGTTGATGTTGAGCAGAAATAGAGTGATTTAGGTGGATCTTTAGTCATTCAAGTGGATTTCGGTAGACGTTGACCATAAATCGGGTCAGAAATCTAGTAATTAGCTGGATTTGGAGCAGAAATCCAGTCATTTATTTGGGATGTTGAACAGAAATCGTGTCCTTTAAGTGGATATAGAGCAGATTTTGAGTCATCTAGGTGATGTTGAGCAGAAATAGTCACTTCAGTAAATGTTATGCAGGGATCGGATCATTTGTGTGGATGCTGGGTCGTTTTAGTGGATAATGAGCAGATATTGCATTATGTGGATGCTGAGGTAAAATTGAATCATTTTGGTGGCTGCAGAACAGAAAGCAACTCATTTACGTGGATGGTGTGCAGAAATATAGTCATTTTGGTTGATCTTGAGCAGAGAGCGAGTAGACGTTGAGAAGAAATGGAATGATTTTGGTGGATCCCTAGCAGAAATGCGTCACTGTGTTGGATGCCGAGCAGAAACTAAATCATTTAGGTAGACGTTAAAGAGGAACCAAGTCATTTAAGTAGACGTTGAGCAGAAACCAAGTAATTTAGGTAGACGTTGAGCAGAAACCAAGCCATTTAGGTAGACGTTGAGCAGAAACCAAGTCATTTAGGTAGACGTTGAGCAGAAACCAAGTCATTTAGGTAGACTTTGAGAAGAAACCAAGTCATTTAGGTAGACGTTAAGCAGAAACCAAGTCATTTAGGTAGACGTTAAGGAGGAACAAAGTCATTTAGGTAGACATTAAGCAGAAACCAAGTCATTTAGGTAGACGTTGAGCAGAAACCAAGTCATTTAGGTAGACATTAAGCAGAAAACAAGTCATTAGGTTGACATTTAGGTAGACTTTAAGGAGTAACCAAGTCATTTAGGTAGACTTTAAGGAGGAACCAAGTCATTTAGGTAGACTTTAAGGAGGAACCAAGTCATTTAGGTAGACTTTAAGGAGGAACCAAGTCATTTAGGTAGACTTTAAGGAGGAACCAAGTCATTTAGGTAGACTTTAAGGAGGAACCAAGTCATTTAGGTAGACGTTGAGCAGAAATCAAGTCATTTTGGTAGACATTGAGCAGAAACCAAGTCATTTAGGTAGACGTTAAGCAGAAACCAAGTCATTTAGGTAGACATTAAGCAGAAACCAAGTCATTTAGGTAGGCAGAAACCAAGTCATTTAGGTAGACGTTAAGCAGAAATAAAGTCATTTATGAGGACATTGAGTAGAAATCAAATCATATACTGGATGCTGGGCAGAAAGCGTGTGACTTAAGAGAATGGTGAACACTGATTAGGTAAACGCTGAGCAGAAATTGTGTCACTAAGGTGGACGTTGAGCAGAAATAGAGTAATTTTGGTGGATGCCGAACTGAAAGTGTGTCTCTTAGCAGGGCATTAGGCAGAAATAGTTATTTGATGGATGCAGAGCAGAAAGTGAATCATTTAGATGGATGGTGGACACTGTTCAGAAACAGAGGCATATAGGTTGACGTTGAGCAAAAATTGTGTCATTTAAGTGGATGCTGAGCAGGAATCTAGTCATTTCATTTGGGTGGAGGATAAATAAGAGGAATCATTCAGGGGATGCTGAGCAGAAGCCGAGTCACGTAGATGGACGTTGAGCAGAAAGAGTCATTTAGGTAGAAATTGAGAAGTAGAGTCATTCAGTCAGACACTGTGGGACAGAATGGTCCTTCTCACACTGTAGGGAAAGTAGAATTTTGGTGGACACTTTTTTTTGGATTTCAAGCTTATTTTCATGAACATTTCCCGAACATTCTTTTAAAATAGTCACTTGGGCTATACAGTAATCATCCTTGCAGAATTGCGTGAGAATTATTTCGTTACAATTGACATTTTTGGGTTTTGGGAAATGGAGTCTACCTCATGAACACCGGTGGGAAACAGCCACTTTCGTAACCACTGGAAGGAATGCAATAATCACCATTGCAGAATGATTGGTTCTGGTGGACACTGTCTGAAAAGTCATTATGGCAAACATTATTATGTGGGAGTATTAAAGGAAAGAGCATCTTGTCTTGAACCGTTCATCATTCCACTGATTTCAAGTTTGGGAAACCACTGTTTCTCCTGCTATCTAAATAATTTGAGTAATTTGAGATGTTCAGTCATTTTCCCATAGCGGTGAATGATCTTGGCAGTGACAGCAGGCCCAGCTTTCGATCTCTAAACCATAAAAAGAACCCTTTTTCAATTATTTTGTTTTTTAGTTTCCCATTTATCTTTTCTTTTACGCAAATAAATCATGAGTAAGCCTCCCACCTCACTAGGACTTACTCAAGTTGTCACCGGTACTGGAAAAGCTAAAACGTTCGATCTCAAATCCTCAGGCCGGTTTCGAATCGGACGCCCTGTATCCTTTGATCTCCAATAAAGAGACCCTTCCTTTAATACAGTCCCTTCCCGCTTCAGTACTGTGAGCGTGCTTTGTCATAAAATCTAGGTAGTTGTTTGCTGGAGATCGCTTACATAAGGTTACATTGTTTGTTTGTTATCGGGAGTTCGTTTAGAATGGCGCAGTGTGTTATTGGTCGGTCATCTCTCCGTCAAACAGGAGTAAAAGCTACACCATCTTTTAAATTTTCGGTTTTTGATTATCTTTGGTTAAGGATTGACAAGTGTTCATCCAATGAAGCCCTACTTTCAGATTGTAATGCCACATCACATTATATAATGAAATCATGTAAGTTTAGCGTAAATTTGCTAAAAGTAAATAAAGTTTATGTAGTTTCACCTTGTTCGTACTTGGGGTCTAGGTACTTTAAAGTTTCATAACTACTATATATATGTTGATATATATATACACATATATATATAATAGATAATATATATATATATAGTAATATATATATATATATAGACATATATATATTATATACTTATATGTGTATGTTATATATATATATATACATCTATATATATATTATATATATATATATACATATATATATATATATATATCTATATATATATATATTCTATTATATTATATACGATATATATTTATATATATATATATATGATATATACATATTATATATATAATCTATGTATCTTATTACTATATATTGGTATATAGGTATACATTATATATGTGAATGTATTATTATGTATGTTAAAATATATAATATATATTAATATATATATTATATATATATATTATCTATAATACATAATATATATATTTATATATGTATATATCTTCTATTAATTATATCTCATATATTAATATTCTATTACTTATATGTATATATGTCTATATATCTGATTCATATGTCATATATATGTATATATTTGTTAATATATATATATATATATCTATATATAATATATATATATATATGTAATGATATTCGTAAATCTATAATATGTCCCTTCGTGTTCGAACGACTTAATGTAACTTGTTAACTCTTCTTTACCTTATCGATTGAATCAATCCATCAAAGCACTTTTCAAAATTAATTGATCTGCCTTCTTGTCTTGGCAGTCTTTAAGTTCATTATATCACTGCCAAGTAAATCCGACCTCGAATCATCCTAAGTGACCCGACTCCAACATGTGAGGACGTTCGTTTGGGTGTTTTCACCTACATGCCTCATTTATCTGTGGTTTACATTAATCGCAGTTTGCTGTATGTCAGCGGATAATGTTAAAAAGCCGGAGAATCGGTCTTTAATTTTGTTTATTGTTTTATTTGAGATATTTAAGTGTGATCTTCGTTGTTGTTATTTATTTATTCATTAAATAAGATTTTTTGTTAGATAACTTCAGGTTTCGTTTCACTTGTATTTTCAATTTGGGTTGACTTTGCATGGGCGGCCATGTAGGATTTTTAGATTGCGAACTGAAAGTATATACTAGACGTGAAAATGAAAAATGTTCTGCTCAGTTTCCATGGAATTGGACACATTCATGCACGTTGACCTTTGTATTGTTAATGATTGATTTTGTGCAAGAGTGCATTCAGGTATTCAGCATTCCTGCAGTAGAAAAGGAAACGAACAGAAAATGCAATAAAGAAATCCATCGGGACTAGGAGAGAGAATTAAAGGAAAGAAATAATGGAGAGCAGTTGAATAGGAATTGACATTTCAACGAAACTCGAGACTCAAAATCTGTCACTTGTCGTTCGTGGAAGTTTTGAGTTTGTTTGCAACATCGCAGAGTTCTGTCGGCGCTTGGGTCGCCCGCCGGTGATTTAGGAGGTTACTAGCTTCGAAGCAAAGTCCGAAACAATTGTTGGAGATTTACCATTCTCTCTCTCTCTCTCTCTCTCTCTCTCTCTCTCTCTCTCTCTCTCTCTCTCTCTCTCTCTCTGTTTGCGCTTTCTTTGTTTGCATGTGTTTACATCCTTTTCATGAAACGGTTCAGTACCTACGATTTTTATTTTTCTAAAATTAATAATCTTAGCAACTTGCATTGAAACATCTAGTTATTGACTAGTCAGTCTATATGTCTGTCTGTGTCTATCCCGTTGTCTGTCTTATTGTCCTTCTATAAGCCGGTGTGTCCAGTCAATAAGGTTAAGCTTAATACCTTGCTCATAACGTTTAAACTACATTCATACTCCACTAATAAAGCAGATATTCAGACCAAAGTCAAGGCCAAGTTCATACTTAAGAAGTCAAAGGTCAAATAGGAATTATCCAGTGCGTGGGGTACTGCGTTTCAGTAACAGATCATGCTCCTTTTAAAGGTCACTCAGCACTGGATCTTGAATTTATTGAAATCTTCATAACATCAGTAATGAATCCTTATTTTCACACTTCATTTTCTGAGGTGGAGCAACCCTTGAAAGGACCCTTTGTTAAAGGTTATAGTTTTAAGATAAACGGAATATGGTGATAATTATAACAGAAATGTTGATATGGTGCACCACTTTGAAGAGATATGTATAGATAACTACAATATCTATTAAAGACACTAACATGCTTTGCTTTTTTTGGATAATTAAATGGAGGATTCAGGTCACCTCTTCACGTATTTGATCTGTGGGGACTGGCTGTTCTCGTGTTTTTCCTTTGATTTGACTGTCACTTAATTAGAGAACCCTCCTCCTACGATGGTTTTCTTTTTCAATGGGAAGTCTTAAGCTTCTTTCGTGGTTAAATTCACCCCTCATCTTCGTTCCTTCCTGTTCCATGTTGTTTGGGCTGAGTTATAGCTGTACCGCGTTAACAGTCCTGCTGGTTTCATAATCGTGCTCTGGGAACTTAGCGATCAACTTGTCCGACTTCATGATCCAGTGTTGTTAGCCGCGGCTTCAGAATAAAGCATTTGGTTGAGACGAAGAGGGACGAGTATGCGGGATTCAGTATTCCAAGTGCGCTCGTTGAAATGTGAGGCGACGATGCAGGACATGAGAGGAGAATCTACTTGCAAGGAGGCAGAGGAGCACATAGATGGTGATGACAAGGTATATCATTGTTAATTAATAGAGTATAGAACTCATTATTGTTAGAACACAGTGTAGTGAAATACACTTTTAGAGAAGTAAAGGCATGGAAAGGACATCAACACACGCGTATTTGCAAGTGCACTCATACATAAATTTAAATCAAACGTTATGCTGAACAGTTTTTCATGAGGAAATTTCAAACCCTGGAGAAACCGCTGAAGTCCGTCATTTCCCTGATAATTATCTTATAAGTAAAGGAACGAGAAAATGAAACAAATCTCCAAGAAAAGCCAAACAGCAAGACTCGGGAATGGCAAATAACTTCAGGTCCATTCCTTCCAAAGAAGTTATAAAAAAGGACCCAAAATTGAGGTTAAGGGGAAACTGGGAGTTTGGTCGGACGATTGAGCGGCTCTATATTGCTTAAAGGCCTTCTTTGAGGGTGGCAGGCAGGCAGACATGTTTTATTGTGGACACAAATGCCGATTTTTGCGTAATTCTGGTATTTTATGCTCATTTTGGCAAGTATTAAAAAGCCTTAGTGAAAAGTGCATTGCCTTTGATGAGACTTTCAAAAAGATTTCTGTTTGTTTTTACTTTACTGGCTTGATATACCTATTTTTCTTATCTTGGTGAAGTATGGCGTTGATATACGGTTACACTTGTAATAACTATTTTTATTCAAATTATAAATACGTGCGTACATACACACATATGGAAGCACAAAGAACCTACAGACTGTTCGAAGAAATATACATTCCTGATAAACAGAAAAAAAACAAGAGGGAAGAATAGCAAACAAACATACATCAGAGGTCATTACAATATTTATTGAAAAACAAATTTTGTTTATCTGCCTTTGTTTTAGGTATAGTAAACTACCTACTTTAAAACCTATGCATTTCACATATTTCTTTTGAAATATATCGATCGAGTTTATACGTTTCTTGGCTGTTATTCATATTCTGAAAAAACTTTCGTTAATAAAACTGGATTCTGTAATACTTTTTTCCAGCTATTATTTGGATAAACTGCTTTTTTTATCCCTACCCATTGATGGTATGATTGTTGGTACCAGCAAGAACAGAATTGGCTTTGTTCCTTATACATTTTTTCATCCTGTTATCTTCTGTTTTCCAATGATTTTCCAGTTTGACCTCTATAAAAATGTTACATGACTTTAATGGAATTTGACATGAGCATCCATCTATATTGTCGGGACAATGTTTCATTGTATTATCCATTTTAAATGTTAAATTAACTTCTCAACGTAGTACAAGCAGGTGTTTTTGTGTTATAAAGTTCTCGGTAGCTATGATAAACAGATCTCTTAATGCGCTGTGTAATACAGAATTAGGATATTTTAATTTCTTATCTCTATTCCTAATTACGTATATTTCATCATTAGGGCACTCAATGTTACATATACGAATGGCTAAAAAAAAAAAAAAAAAGAAGCTTTGAAGATTGATATCTCTACTTTATTGCTTTGGCTAGAATAAATATGTAGATGGCTCAAATATTAGTAGGTAGATTTTTTGTATGCACTCCATTTAAACCCATCACTACTTCTGCGTATTAGGCAGCTCAAAACGGTAGGCAGTCGTCATTTTCCGTTTCCATACTGAATTTTATGAGTGGCCAACTACGTACGTCGTCAACATTCCTAAAACATACTACATTCCGTGGAATGATTTTGATAATTTTGTGTAATTCTTGTATATATATATATATATATATATATATATATATATATATATATATATGTGTGTGTGTGTGTGAATATATATATATATATATATATATATAGTGTGTGTGTGTGTGTGTGTGTGTATGTGTGTGAATATATCTTATATATATATATATATATATATATATAATATATATATATATATATATATTATATTTTATTTATTTTTTGGTAAAAACAATGCATTGTCTTGAATCCAGGGTTCACTATGCTAATGGTATTGGCATAAGCAATAGTCATTCTCCTCATTACCGAAGTTTCCAGTGTCTTTATTGTACATTTGCCATAATGCTTTTATTGGTGTTATTACAAGTGTCTTTGTGGCCCATCGCCTTCTGATGGGGTGTCCAGCCAGTGTTGCCGCCAATCTCGAAAACTAATAATGGTTAATGAAAGAGGATGTCTAGCAAAGAAACTCCAGACCTCCTGTCGCCAACTCCCATACAATTTGATCCCTGATGAATAAGACTCCTAACTCTTCCCTCCTCCTTCCTCCCTCCCCCTCACTTCTACAATATTAAGGGGGGGGGGGGGGGGACGTGTCGCAAAATCCAGATACTCGTTTGCTCGGGGTTCTTTGTGTTTGCTGACACGGGGTTCTGATGTTTGTTGACTGCTTATATTGTTTGTGAAGCGTTCGTCGGGCTTTGCGCTTTTTTTCAGTCCAGTTAACGTGATGTTTAGACTGTAGTCACAGTGATTTTTTGAGCCATCTCCTTTGATGTTGTACCATATTGAAGCTGTTCGTGCTTATCACTTTGCTGGTGAGGGAAAGCTGTTATAACGCGTGAAATGCAAAATCTGTAAATACGACTTATTTGTAAAGCAAAAACTCTGAAAGTGTGTGCTTAGTATTTTGAGTAATATAGTACAGGGTGTCCTTAAGTCCCAATACCATTATAAGTATTTGTTGCTCAGAATGGTACTGGGACTTTGTGGACACCCTGTATGTCTTTAGCAAAAAAAAAAAAAAAAAAAAACATATTTCCCAAACTCAAAATTTCAGGAGGCATCACTGACCAAACAGTCGTATCATTTTGCTGCGATGGTTCGGACATGTAGAGCAACTTGGAAGAGAGAGATTATATGTATAAAATAAGTAAATGAATGAAAATAAAATCAGTATAATTCAGTGACCAACATTTCGTCAGTGCATAGTCTGATACGTTTTCAGAGATGAGGGAACACAGAATTGCTTCCAAATTTTCTCTCAAGGGGCTGCCTGCGTGTGAGTGATACTACGGGCTGCTCTATGAACAAAAGCCCGTGCTGGCATAAGGCCAGCTTAATCTTCAGCAACATAGTGAGTGATATTTGAATTACAGAAAGATTGACACTGAAATGAATCGGACGAAAAATCACGGTGAATATGATCCCGCCCAGAGATCAGAAGGCGAGCCAAGTCAGAACGCAGAGAAACAGGATGCGTTCCATTTTACCGACATTGGAGGAAGCAGAAACTGGCGTTCTCGGCTACCAGCCCCTTGTCGGAAACACTGCTAGAAGTTCCGTTGGCAAGCAGGTTACGCATCGTGATGTAATGCTTACCAGAATCCAATGGGAGAGATCTTGATGCTTACATGCATCAAGAGCCAGGTTAGAAAAACAAGTAGAAGTCTGTAGTGAGCTCGCGCTCTCTCTCTCTCTCTCTCTCTCTCTCTCTCTCTCTCTCTCTCTCTCTCTCTCTCTCTCTCTGTAGGCTGTGTTCCACCCTCTACAGCTGCAGCACTTTCGTCTCATTACCTAGAACACCCATGTTCGATCTGGTGCGTGGAAAAGTACGGCATGAACCCATTTCCTTGAAGGCATAGCATGCCGTTCTCAGCCTAAAGAAGTGAATTTTATCCATAGCTAAGAGATATTTGGAACTCTGTCACGCTTTAATTTTCTTCGCAAAACTGGTCAACATTCATGGCTACGTGCGACCGACTGATGAGTGTAAGCTGAAAAAAACTCGCGTTAATGCAGCCAACCTTCTATCTTTTGCTCTTTCCCATCATTTCTCTTTCATATGTATTCTTTTGTTTGACGTATACGTCCCTTCAGCTCATTTAACGATATTTTTTATTGTTTAGTCAATTCTTAATACGTTGATATATTTTGACGGTTTTAGATACCTCAGCTAATGAATGAGGAATATGCTGATCTTTTGACAAAAACTACATATGATGGAAAACAAATAGAAAGGTACTTTCGGAAGAAAAGCAGACAAAGTGATGTTTGTAGGAAGGATAAAGCATTCCTGTTGAAAAAGGAAGTGTTTAATAGCGTTCGTTTTACCTAAGTGGCAGGGACTACCAAAAATAAATGTGGTGCCTAACTTCATTATCATTCCAATGAGCACATCTCTTGTTGCGGACACTGTCGTTTAGAGGTCATAAAACGCGCCGCGGGAAACGCGTTTTTCAAGAGAATATAGATAAATTCTGTCGTTTAGGTGATCTATTTCATGGCCATTAAATGAATGATCTTCCTCTTCGGTTAAAAGACGTAGGATTTTTGCAACTTGCAAATTTGATGAATGGGACGCCGCACGGTGCATAAAGGAAAATTGGGTGTTGGAAACCTCACCCCCACCCCCGCCCCGCCCCACCTCTCTCTCTCTCTCTCTCTCTCTCTCTCTCTCTCTCTCTCTCTCTCTCTCCTTTCGTCTTGTGAGTAAAGGAACGGTATGGGAGAACTTTCCTTATAACCTAGTGTACGTCCTTTAACCTTGGCAGGGAATTATGTACCTGGTTGCTAGTCGACAGTTGTGGGGGTTGCTAGTCGACAGTTGTGGGTCAGAGAGAGAGAGAGAGAGCGAGCAGTGCTCTGTCAAACAGGACGACTTACTGAGGTCTTCTGACATGAATGTGCCCTCTGATACACAAACGCGACAGCAAGGTGAGGCAACACTGATGGAAGACGGTGTGTGGAGCCGGTTCAGAAGAAGTAGAGAGAATGAGGAGATTGTGGTTGCAGTAAACTGCTCGGTACAGTAAAGGAGGTTTTAACGGTGAAGATCATAGTCTACAAAAGGATTGCTAGTGTATACAAAACGGTGGACAATAACAATTGGAGATAGAAAGGAATAACTAGTACATCACGGACGACAGCATCAATAAATGTAGTAAAAAAACGATCGATTTTGATTTGTATTAACGAGGGGAACAGAAATACTTTGTGATATAACGTATACGCAGTGCTTTGTGTATGAGAATACGTTTCACTTCATCACTCCTCTGAGCAAAATGATGAAAACAAACGGAAGGTTAATATGACCTGTGTTATAGGTACAGACAACTAAGAGACTATCGGTCGAGTTGACGGTCAGTGACAGGAGATTTTGTGGCTTTTGCCCTTGGATCATTTTGACCACAAAATCGAGCTTTGCGGAGTTGCTAACCTTACCGCCACTCTTGGTATGCGTTAATTTTTGCACTGTATATCATAAACATATCGTAGACATACAGATCAGCTATAGTAGATTCACATCAACCGTGCATTTGATGTGTAGGCCCGTCCCTTACGACGCTCTTCATTGGCTGTTGATAAGCCAATCACAGGGCTGGAAACTCTCTCTCGAGAGAGAGAGAGTTCACATAAGCAGGATGTATGTTCCACCTCTCTTGAGAGTCTCTCGAGAGTTCACATAGGTAGGATGTATGTTCCACCTCTCCTGAAAGACGTATCCCTCAGGAGAGGTGGAACATACGTCCTGCCTATGTGAACTCTCGAGAGAGACTGAGAGTTTCCAGCCCTGTGATTTGCTTATCAACAGCCAATGAGGAGCGTCGTAAGGGACTGTCCTAGACATAAGATGCACGCGTGATGTGACTCTACTATGGTAGTTCCTCAGTTTCTTCGATATTTTCAAGTCGGATAATGTTACCACCTTTTCTTCTACCTTCAAGCTTTGTTTCCCAGACTGTCGTAATCTGGGATTCAAAAGGGCGAGGGGCTGGCTTTTCATCGTCTTGTGCCTTGAAAAAAAGCTATCTGTTCTGATGATGTCATTTGATGATGATCTGTTGTGCAACATCTCTCCCTTTGTCATCTTGACCTGGACTATTTGGTCGGGGCAGCTGTTGTCCCCAATCACTAATGCTAATATTGAGGAATGAAAAGGTCGTCGAGCAAAGAAATCTCAGACGTCCCATTTAATCTGGTCTCTAATGAAGATGTCGCCTCTTCCCTCCCTAAGTCACATACTACAATATCGCGAGAGCGTTGTCACAAAATCCAGATATTTGTTTCCAGAGGCTGTGCGTGTGTTTACCTTGGGTTAAATTGCTTATTTGCTCTGGATATTTTCTTTGTGGAGGGAGAGCACTTGGCTTGGCAACTGTTGGAGACGAGTTTTGAAACGAGATAATGTATTTTTCGAAGACTTGATCTCTTTTTATGTCTGTCTTTGTTAAATGGCACAAATGGCTGTCGTATCCAGCTCGGTATGTATTACAGCTTCAAAGTCGTCATATTGACATACTTGAGAGAAAAAAGTCTCCCATGTTTGTCTTTTTTCCAGTACAGAAAAAGCTTTTAGTCGCTCCTACATATCCTTCGGCACTGAAGAAAAATACGAAGATTTATATTCCGTGACGAGAAAGAGGCTTTTGATACAGTTATAATGTTAATAATATTATCCTTGACAAACTGACAGAGGAATTAGAATTTATTACGTAATTTTGCTTCATCATAATATTCCTATATGCTTGCAATGAATTTACCAGTTCCAGAGAGTAATATCTATCTTTATCTCCAAACAGGAAGTCATTTCTTCTGTCAAGAAAAGTCTAGTTTTCAATTATCTTTTGTGTTATCATGCGTAATGAGACCGTCAATTAAAAATCTTAATCATAGGATTGAAACCAAGTGCGAGAGAAAGGAGAGGTATGAAGGGAAGAAAAGTCTAAGAGAAAAAAATAGAATAGATGAAGAAGGAGGACCGGTGCAAAGCCTCAAAGGAAGTGATATAGACTTGCATTTGTCTCATAACGCGTGAAGGAGATGATGGGCACGTCTTTTGGGATAAGAAATTGGTTTGTCTCGGGATAAGGAGGTGGTTTGTCTTTTGGGATAAGAAGGTGGTTTGTCTCTTCGGATAAGTAGGAGGTTTGTCTCTTGGTATAAGTAGGAACTTTGTATCGAGAGGTTTGTCTCTTGGTATAAGAAGGAACTTTGTCTTGAGAGGTTTGTCTCTTGGTATAGGAAGGAAGTTTGTCTCTTGGGATAAGAAGGAAGTCTGTCTTTTGGGATAAGGAGGTGGTTTGTCTCTTGGGGTAAGGAGGAGGTTTGTCTCTTGGGATAAGAAGGAAGTTTTTCTCTTGGGATAAGAAGGAAGTTTGTCTCTTGGAATAAGAAGGAAGTTTGTCTCTTGGAATAAGAAGGAAGTTTGTCTCTTGGGATAAGAAGGAAGTTTTCTCGTTTGATAACAATAAGAATTTCTCTTGTGAATAAGACGGAAGTTTTTTTCTCTTGGAATAAGAAGGAAGTTTGTCTCTTGGAATAAGAAGGAAGTTTGTCTCTTGGGATAAGAAGGAAGTTTGTCTCTTGGGATAAGAAGGAAATTTTTCTCTTGTGATAAGAAGGAAGTTTTCTCTTGGGATAAGAAGGTGGTTTGTCTTTTGGGATAAGAAGGAAGTTTTTTCTTAGGATAAGAAGGAAGTTTTCTCTTGGGATAAGAAGGAAGTTTTCTCTTGGGTTAAGAAGGAAGTTTTCTCTTGGGATAAGAAGGAAGATTTTTCTTGGGATAAGAAGGAAGTTTTTTCTTGGGATAAGAAAGTGGTTTGTCTCTTGAGATCCAAAGGAAGTGACATGTCTCATGAAACACAAAGGAAGTGAAGTGTTGATCCATACCATGCATAGGAAATGCAGAGGAAGTGTTAGACCAGTATCATGCAATGCAGAGGAAGTGATTGACCTATTTCATTAAATCCAGAGAAGCTATTAGGCCCAATTCAAGAAAACCAAAGGAAGTGTTAGACCCCTCGCATGAAATGAAAAGGACCTGTCTCTTGAAATCTATAGCAGGTATTTGACCCTTCTCATGGAATGTAAAGGAAGCTATTTAGAACGTTAAAATCTCAAAAAGGTAACGAACCCATCTCATAAAACCTCAAGAAGAAACTGAATGGCGTAAAGAGATTTTGAAAAATTTATTTTGATTCTGTGGAAAATAGAAAGTACTGAAAAGTACTGAACTTAGATATTTTTCAAGTTTAATGTTCTAATTCCCTGTTAGGACTTCATTTATAATTCTTTATATTTTTCAAATTGAAAAAATTACAATTCACACAACAAAACAACACAGAATGCTTGATTGTGTTTAAAAAGACGCTTTGGTAAAGGTGAAGATATAAGAGAGAAAGAAGAATAAATAAGAAAAAGCAAAAGGAGAAGAGCAAGTCAAAAGAGCGACGAAATGGGATCTCTCAAATGATATTGACATTGGAACGATACTCGACACTCAAACACTGTCACTGGTCCTCCCTGGAAATTTGGGGTTTGTTTGAAACACCAGAGTTCTGCCGACACTCGAGTCACGCTCTGTGATTAAGGGGCTTCCTACCATCAGAGGCAAAGTCTGAAAACAATTACTGGTGTTCTCTCTCTCTCTCTCTCTCTCTTCTCTCTCTCTTTGTGTGTGTGTGTGTGTGTGTGTGTATGTGTGTGTCATAAACGCATCCACGTTATACCTAACACTTTTTTTATAGCCCCCTCTGTTGTTTCTACACAATTTGATACACACACGCACACACACACAATCAGGCCACTCTCTCATTCCTTCTTTTTTATATGCAGAACACCGAAATTCTCTCTCTCTCTCTCTCTCTCTCTCTCTCTCTCTCTCTCTCTGGATTTCCTACAAATCCTTGAATGAAGATAGATGACTAATCTTGGCGTGGGAGATGAGTAGTGGAAAATCCGTTGTATTTTCTGACTTGTGAATTATTTCTGGTTACAATTTCCTATTCCGGACGAAAATGACAAGAAATCCCGTTGGTAACGAATGAATCCTACCAACTTATTTTGATGTTTTTAAAATGTGATGCTTATGGAAAGCTGGATATGGTCGTTTTGATAGAAATTGCGTTATCTGAAAAAGATAAATGTTCTTTCGGAAGCATTAAAAACAATTGAGTCTGAGTAAGATATGAAACAAATGTTGAATGGACAAGGTTATTAATTACCATGATTGACTAAAAATTATTATTAAAGATATAATTTTATATTCATTGCAGTTTAAGTAACGCAAAGCTTCCGCTAAGAAAATACATTTATTCCAAGACTTTTGCATAAATTCTCTCATTTTGGATAATATTTTTCCTTGTCATGAAATAAATGTTCTTCCTCTTACGGTAAAAGACCTCTGGTTGTTTCAGCTGGCAGGTCTGATAGTTTGACAGTCTCTCTCTCTCTCTCTCTCTCTCTCTCTCTCTCTCTCTCTCTCTCTCTCTCTCAATTTTGTGAGAGTGAATCATGAAATCTTTAGAGTGATAGACTTCAAAGGTCAAGTGTACTAAGTGATATAGTCTGGTGTTATAATAACAAAATTAATTTATTGGGAACATTCCAATGCTCTGCATCGAGTGAACATGCTAAAAGAATGCGCATAGCTGTACGCGGTTGATGCCATGCTCGTGGTCTAGTGGTTAACTCACTCGCTCACCTGTGTAAATGACATGGATTTGAAAGTTAGGCGAGATCGAAGCGAACTGGACAAGTTCCGTGAAGGTTGTTCCGTATGTCTTGGCATAAGCAACGAATCTTAGGTCGTTGGTCTACTAAAGTGGATTGCAGCTGGTTGGAGCACGATTTTACGTATAATAACCGAGTCCTAAGCTCCCTTTGAGAGGTTCATCGTAATTCTCTGTTTAATCAGTGCTGATTCTACCATCTGGCTTATGAACCGACAAATGCTGCTATAATTGTATGTGACAAATTCCAATTTATTCCATGATTATTGTTATTTATTTATGTGGTTAGAAATTGTTGAGCTCTGTTGGCAATATCTTACTGACCGTAAAATTTCTAAGTGGTTAGCCGACCTCCTTTCCCTGTTCTAAGTCCATTTTCTCCCAGTCACATTAAGCATTCTGAAGATTTCTGTCACCAGTTCAAAGAACCACAAATACCACTTCGCAACATAAAACTTTTAAGCTTAGATGTAGATTCCCTATTCATAAAAGTACTAGTACAGGACGTTCTACAGTTTTTGAGAGAAAATTTAGCCTCCTATTCAGATCATTTCCCCCTAGCCCTAGATAAAATGATAGTCAGTTGAATTGTGTATCAAAAAACGTCTTTTCATTCAGTCATTCTATAAAAAAAATCCGGGTGCATCATGGGCAGCCCTTTAAGTCCTGTTTTAGCCAACCTATACATGGAATATTTTTAAACTGTAATAATAATATGCAATAAAACCTAAAGACATGCTGTGGATGAGATATGTAAATGATATCCTAACACTTTGGGATGATAGGTGGGGCAATTGGAACGAATTTCTTATAAATTACATGCATTAGTGCCCAGCATAAAATTCATGTTGATTAGGAAACAGACAACAAAATTCCTTTTCTTGATGTTTTAATAATTAGAGACACGACAGTGTACAAATTTACCATATATAGAACACCAACATTTTGACATTCAACATTCACTATTTTATTTAAAATGGCATTTCTATCAAGATTGGCATAGCCAGCAATTTCTTCTTAAGAGGCTCACGGATTTCCTCCCCGGATTTCCTGGAAAAGGAAATTGAACTAATCCATAAGCAAGCTGTCCTCTTTAAAGTTCCCTGACCATAGAATTGAGAAAGCAACATAACTTTTACCGTCCCCCTCAAAAGGAGAATAGAGGGAGACGCCCAACAATAAAATTAAAATCCCGCACTTGGACAGGCTTAAGACGTTGACACGTATACTTGGAAGCTCTAACTCTCTTTGCTTTTACCTACCCAAATTCCTTAGCCAGATCCCTGATTAACTTCCAACAAAAGCCAGTCCCCAAAGACACGGGCGTATACAAAAATCCCTTGCCTCGACTGTGACCAATCTTACATGGGTTTTACTGGTAAATCTCTCCTCCAGAGATTAATACATCATAAATGGTCAGTAAGATATGGCCAACAGCGCTCAGCTATTTTTAATCACATAAATAACAATAATCACAGAATAAACTGGAATTGTCACATATAACTTAAAGCAGCAATTATCGGTTCAAAAGCCAGATGATAGAATCATCTTTGATTAAACAAAGAAATAACGACGAACCTCTCAAAAGGAGCATGAGACTCGGATATTATAGATAAAATCTTCCTCTAACCAGTGATTAAGAAGATTAAAAAGCTACCAACTGGAGTGATATAACGGCTGACCTCTGGAACTCTTGGTGTAAATATCACTTTTTTTGTCATTCATGTACTTGCCTGTAGAAGGGGACAGTTGTTCTCTTGAACTATAGCATTAACTTTCTACCTTTTGGTTTCATGGGCTCCTTTTATTAGATGGAATTCCGTTATAACAGAAAATATTTGTCATACATATATATATATATATATTCTATTATATATATATATATATATATATATATATATATATATATATGTATAAACTTCAATACATTTTTTATGAAGGACGTGTGCCACAAATAGATTTAGTTGCAAACAGAAACTGGGAAATTATATCTGATTGGGGTTATATATACACATCTGCTTCAAAAGTAAACATGCTTTCTCTTCATTTATGTATGACTGTAGGTCGGTCTCTTTCGCATATATATACTATGTTCCGTATCGTTTCATAATCATACATAATATACAATATATGTACGTATGTACACATTATACATATGTATATTCATATTTTTCTATTAAAATAGAATGACATCTAATAAATGTTACCGATAAAAACAGCAGAGGGTAGATTTTTACAGCGTTATATTCCGGAAACAAATGTTTCCCTCAACTGTCAGTTGGGGGAAAAAGTTGTTTCCGGAATATAATGCTGTCAAATCTACCAACTGTGGTGTTTCTATTAGCAACCTTTGTTGTTATATATATATATATATATATATATATATATATATATATATATATATATATATATATATATATGTATATGACTGGTAAAATTTTTCTGTTGGAATAGAATTTTCCTTCTAATAAAAGGAGCCCATATATTTTGGCGTATTTTTGGGCTCCTTTTATTCGGTATAATTTATATATATATATATATATATATCATATATATATATATATATATACATATACATATATATATATATATATATATATATATATATATATATATATATACACACATATACACACATTTAAAGAATGTATGTATGATTATGAAAGGAAATATTCCACTACGTAGAATACACAGACTGTCTCGAATAAGGTGTCGAGACGAGGTCGAGTCGGAAGAACTTCTCTTCACTTTTCTGTTCTTTGAGTCGTGGGGCGCCTCCTTCCGATAAGACCAAAACGTCGATTGTTGTGGGGGAAATTGGAAGCGTTTCCTACGCTTCGCTGCTCCCTTGTATCTTTTACTCTCTCTTATTTATACGTTTATTTGTGTGTGTGTGTGTTTTTGTTTGTTTGTTTGCTTTTATTTTTGTTGGACCTGACGATACTTTCACCTTGATTGTGATAAACAACTTTGATGATTGGCGCCTTTGTTTTGTTTAACTTTCTATCTGGGTGATGTCAGCTGTGATGATATGAGTATTATATAAATGTTTAATATTATTATTATTATTATTATTATTATTAGCAGCAGCAGTAGTAAAAGCAGTAGCAGCAATGTCATTCGTATTCTACTTGACTATAAGCCATAGACACCTCATTAGTATATGTCCTTAAAAGTTTTGTAACTACAGTTTAAAATCGGTAATGGTTTATAAAAATATAAATATTTTCAATTCTCTTGTGAAATATAAAACATTAAGAGATATTGTCGTTAAGCATAAGCAATTGTTACATGGGTTTTTATTGCGAATTCACTTTATTGTATTACGTTTTCATTTCATAGAAAGTAGTCAAGAATGTTGATCAACGAATCTATTGTAAAATTTAGCGCGTGTCTAGCATGTTTTATCTTTGGATTCTTTTGCTTTACTACAGTACGTGTGTACATTATTTACTTGTAATATTTACTATACCACACTAAGAGCTTATCTTCAAAGAATTTTTGCATTGTTAATTTATTGTAAATATTACTACATAATTTTTAACCGTACGAATTTGGTATTAATATTGATAGCACGTATTTTTATTGTGCGGAAGTAATGTGAATTTTACCCTTTTTTTACGCTACGAATTTATTTGTTTCAGCCGTACAAAATTTTTTATTAGCTTTTTTATTAACATTTTTACATAATATTTTTATTTTACGTATTTATTTCATTTCAAGTTTAGCAGCATCATACTTTCTGTGCGTGGTGGTGTTGTAGATATTACTGCATCACATCGTTACTTCGTAATGTCTTGCTATAATTGCGATATTGGTTAAATTATAAAAAAAAACATATCCCTCTTAATAAAGTTATTCCAATTTTACTTTGTTAGCTTGTCAAACGATGAAATATAATGAACGTCAATGTATACTTGAATAATAAAGAAATAATGAATAACAGTGTGTATTGATAGGATAAGAGTGATCTGAACAATTACCTACATATATGGAAAACGTGGAATTTTGATTATCTGAAGCGCTTGTTTAGACCCATCAAAAAGTCGCAAATTTTCCCATTTTTTCAGTGATCGTTATTCCGAGGACAAAGACAGTGGATCGTGAACAGGTGGGGTTAGTAGTAGGGTGGGGGGTTGGGGGTTGGTCAGGTGGGGATAGTTGTAGGTTGGGAGGTGGACAGGTGGGGTGTAGTAGTGGGGTGGGGTTAGTGGTAAGGTGGGTTAGTGGTGGGGTACAGGTGGGGTTTGTGGTAGGTGGGGGGGGGGGGCAGTGTGTAAAGAGCCATAGGTGGGCGGATGTAAAGGCATTTGCTTTGATCTTCACGGAAGACACGGCGATTCTGACAGCAAACAGGAACTTGTTTTGCTAAGGAGCGCCACTGTTTGAATTTGGGACTTGGAACTATTCAAGCAGGAAAACACCCGTCGCTTGTTTAGACTCTCAAGCAAACACAGTAGGCTCTACCGTTGACAGACAAGAACGAACTGGAAGTCGCCATGTTTTCGCTCCTCTCATTTCTCTGCGTAGCCGTTGGACGGAAAACATGAGAGAGAGAGAGAGAGAGAGAGAGAGAGAACCTCGGTAAATGTTGCCTCTACTTGAAGAACGGGCAGAGAAATGCATTCGGTTAACGTGAACACAGAGAGAGAGAGAGAGAGAGAGAGAGAGAGAGAGAGAGAGAGAGAGAGAGAAAATGATGTAGATTTTGGACTCGTGCAAAACACCTTCATTACAATTTCAACCAGTTGATTATGTTGTTTTGCTGTTTCATATTAAAATAGTCTTATAGTCTCTTAATTAGTCGGAATGGTCGAACACTTGTTATCCTGAAGTGGTATGTCCGTTTGCAAATCTTTTTTTTTCGCATAGCATATGCATAAGTATTATCATACATGTATTTGCATGTATATACTTTTTAGTTTCCTGTAAAAGAAAACCATTTAGATGGCTTGGTCTGTCCGTCAGCACTTTTTCTGTCCGCCCTTAAATCTTAAAAACAACTACAGAGGCTCCTTGGATGCAAATTGTTATGTTGATCATCCACCCTCCAATCATCAAACATACCAAATTGCAGCTCTCTAGCCTCAGTAGTTTTTTTACTTTATTTTATTTACGGTTAAAGTTAGCCATGAATGTGTGTCTGGCAACAGCACAGGCCACCAACAAGCCGTGGCTGAGTTTTATATAGCATTATACGCTGCACAGAAAAATAGTTTCTTTGACGCATTTTTTACTTTTTGTTCTTTTTCCTGGATTTTTAAATTTTATTTATTTATTTATTTATTTTTTTTTTGCATGAAATGGATTTGGGCTCGTTTGTCCGCCAAAGCTCTTCTCTACTGATCAGCTAAGTAATCTGCTTTAATGTAGATGAGTGTTTGTATGAGTGACCGAGAAGGAATGTCGGACGTTCCGGGGAAATAAACCCGACGGACTGCAAACCCTTCTCAAACGAGCCTAAGTATCCTTATCGCCTCCGTCTGTTTCCGCCATTCACCTTTAATGCAAGGAAAACCTAACGTATGCATATCCTAAATGTTCCTTAGTCCTCAGTAACCAGGAAAATACGCACCGATTCCTGTAGCTCAGTTTGGGTCAGCTTTTCCAAGATTGATTTCAACTCCCCCTCCCCCTCCCCCCATTCCCCCGTCACCTCCCCCACCCAAACAAAAATCTTGATGCTTTTGTTGGTTGCCAGAAAGTGAACGAGGTAGCGAACGGGCCTTGATTTTGGAGGGGAAATTCTCAAAAGAGTGGCGCGTTCCTTTTCTTGAATTTCATGACCGACGGCTTCTTTTGTGGCCTCTGCGCTGTCTGGCATTGGGCGCATTTAAAGACAGGAAAAAGTCATCCACTTGATCCATTATTGAACGTTACAGGTTGCACGCGCACATTTATATACGAATATATATAAAGATCATCTAGGATCTTTCCTAAATAGTGATCTCCAATGGTTTTCGGGGGTCGTTGTCTTGGACTAATATATCTGGGAGGTCATTATCTTTATGATATTTAGTCTTTTTTTCATGTTTTTACGGTCACCCCGACGGGCTTGTACTAAACATGCCGCAAAGGTGCATATACATACCGGGTTAAAACCCCAATTATAATATTATATATATATATATATATATATATATATATATATATATATATATATGCATGCAATAATTCACCTAACAGCACGTGACAAATATGTACGTAAATAGCCACATGAAAGATCTTTAATTTCCACCTTTTCTGTGGTTATTTACGTATATATGTATATATATATATAATATATATATATTATCTATATCTATATATATATATACATATATATATTATATATATATATATATCTCTATATATACTATATCTATATATATATATATATATATATAGATATATATCCCCTAGAGTGACGGAAAACGTTGAATTATTCAATTTTACAGTTGCATCTAATACGTCGCATGTTTTATTTTGTTTGTCACATCCTCATTTTCTAGAGGAAAACAGTTGCGGGCCTGATAAATGTACTAACAAACTTTCAGTAGTCCACAATACACAGATATTCGGTCAAGAAATCCAGAATATGCATCACTTTGCAGTGTCTGAGCTAAGCAGCAGTAAGTCGTCAATCACTGTAAAAGCCGTTTTTTCGACATTTTGCTCGGTAAGAAAAAATAAAAACAAAATTCTGTGACAGATATTTCTGGCAAAGCTGACTTCAGTTCACCGCATTGACATTTTTGTTTTATCTATTTTGCTTTTTCGAACACTATGAGATAATAACAATTCGGTTTTGAACGTGTATAAAGATAAGTATATTAACATGAGAAATATACCGATAAATAAGTTCAGTATTTATTACGAACATAACGTTTATACTCTACATTCTTTTGTGAAATAGCGTTCATAAATAGGATTAGTGTGTGTGGTAAATAACTGTATATATCACATTATTTTATGCACAAATTATTATTCTATGCACAAATTATATCTATGGTAAAGTAAGGGAATATTTGCTTTAACCAAATCAGGTCATAATAATTTCTTTTCATTGTTAGTTATTTTGCTATGTTGAGCTTACTGCAATTACTAGAACCATCTGGCTTTAGAATAACACCAAAACGGGTATACTAACAAACTTTGCACACTTTCCAGTGAGAAATTTCGTTGGGTAATTACACTACTGGGAAGTTGATACTGTAAAAATATATATGCAATATGGATACATATTGTAATTTATGTATTAGAATGCATTTATAAATAAATAAATGAATAAATAAATAAATAAATTATATATATATATTATTATATATATATATATATATATATATTGTTATGAACCATCTATGGGTTCTACAGGTTCTTCATTTAAAAATATCGGGACTGAGAATAATCTGGCAGAGATTGAAGCCGACAAAGGAGGAAGGAGCAAAACATTACAAAACATTACCTTAAGTTTAATCTTCACAAATCTTAGTTCACATATATACAATGAGTCAGTAAATATATATTAACAAAAATGAGTCATTAAATACTAAAAAATCTGAGGAGTCAGCAACACACTAAATCAAGTTACAAATATCATGAGCAGCAAAATAAATTCAAAAGCAAAAGAAATTTGTCCTAAATGTTTGAAAAACACAGCCATCTGAGGCACACTAAACAAATCAATGGAGTGATTAAGAACTAGAAAGTAATCCAAAGTAACCTTATAAAAAATAAAACTTTAATTACTAGCAACAGTGCAAAATCAACCTGTCAAATACTTTAACTATTACACGTACTAAAGAGTGAGCTTTGTCACAATTACGTTAATACCCAACGAAAGAAACAGCCACAACAGGGCAATACACACACAAAACACAGGGCTAACATACACAGTTAAACATAACACGAGCATAACCAAACCGTGATAAAAACAGGCGAGCTACCGAAACAACTTTGTTGCAAAAAATGGTTGAAATTAACAACCCAGGTTAACTGCCTAAACAAGGATTCAGAACACGGACGAGGTCGCACTCCAAGACAAGGTTGATTAGTGGAAACAGCCACACACTACGAACATGGACGAACTCGGACGAAATCCCACTCCATGATGAGGTCACAACAACAGACGAACTTAATTATGTCGTCAAGACAGCCACATACTGCCGTCAGGGACGAAACTGCCCAAACCGATGAGGAAGACATCCACCTCCTGTTTAGGCCAACAGGTAAACCAAACCCGTTGCCGCTCCACTACTGACATCTCAGTAGAACGTCCACAACTGACTCAAGCTGCTCCCATACTGACTCCGCAGTTGCTGGATTACTGCATCCAGTTACTGACTCCTTCTACTGGCTGATACTGACTGAAACTGTTAGGCCGAAACGGGACAGACTTCAACTCACCTTGAAATAAAAACAAAATTGGTTAACAGGTAGAACAACCGAACCAAAGGAAAACAATCAAAGTTCGATTGTTCCCACAAAACATCTAACCGGACCTGACAATATATATATATATATATATATATATATATACACACATACACACAAACACATACTCCTATAGTTTTAACCTGTCCTACCACTGTATTACGGGAACTTAATTAACTATCATGTTCTTTATCACTTCCAATCTAGCTCATGTTTCGGAACGTTAGTAACTATTCCACAGCGCTAGACGTATCGTGAACCTTTTCTCCGTCTCACCGACATCTGTTCATATCTGCGAGGTCTTTGAAAAATATTTTGTTGACGCTGTCAGGCATTGGAGAGCGTCTGAGATGAGCCTCTGTATACCAGACTTTATCGTTATGTCAGCGTTCTTTATGAAATTATTTCTAGCTTTTATATTCTAATACTTTTTTAGTTTTCTATAAAAGAAAACTATTGAGATGGATTTTTGTCTATCTGTCCGCCCTCAGATCTTAAAAACTACTGAGGCTAGAGGCCGGCAAATTGGTATATTGATCATTCACCCTCCATTCATCAAACATACCAAATAGCAGCTCTCCAACCTCAGTTGTTTTTCTTTTATTTAAGGTTTAAGTTAGCCATGGGCGAGTGTCTGGCACCGTTATAGGTGCCAACAACACAGGCCAACACCGGGCTGTGGGTGAAAGTTACATGGGCCTCGGAAGGTTTCACCATAGAGGAAGATACTTGGTATACACGGATAAGTTGGAAAATATGATAAAAGTGAACAAATAAATAAATATTAGAAACAAATAAACTTAAGAAGAAAAGATACTTATATTTATTTAAGATCTGGCCTGCTTAAGACACCCAGGTTACTTCAGACTTTTCTTACAAAAAGAGTAGATTCTTTTTTACTGTTCATGCGTGGTGCGTTGTTTTCTATGCCATAATGACCCAGGCTTAATTTTGCCCATGATCGTCTGTGTTTGGAGTATAGATTCATTTGTTGCAACTTTCCTTACTCGATGTGAATCCAAGACCACTAGCTTGAACAGTGTTCCCGTCCGTTCGTTGATTTTCTTCCTTTCCATCGTGAATTAGTATCCTCTTATTTTCTAAATCCCCCGGCCAGGGTAGTGCACTAGGCAGCACAAAAGGGCGTGTGTTTGCTGTGTCCCCTCGGCTAAACCCACTTTTGACCCTTTTATTTGACTTTCACTCCCAATCCTCGTTTTTTTTCGTGCTGTCCAACCTCACACATATTTACTCCTTAGTGCAAATGTGGGGTTCTCTCCTCTAGATCCTCATACTTAATCTCGTCTCTTTTTCTGGATCTCTTTGTCTTCCTGTCCAACCACTCCATCTCCCTCTTTTTTTACCGGTCTTAAGCGGGTATTTTCAGTGGTCATACTTAAAGCGCCGAGAGACAAAGGCTGGTACCAGACTGGACGACGGCAAGTCAAACGAGGGGCTTGTTACCCCTAAATTATAGGTGTTGCCCGAGTAAAAGTAAGTCGATACATATGCTTGTATCAATCAATCAACCAATATATGTAAATGTATATTATATATATATATATATATTATAAGATATATATATATATTATATATATCAATTCAAGCTACAAATGTCCTTTGGTTAATATCTAAATTCACTTTACCTCCCAAATGATATATTTTCATATATGTACCGAAGGGGAATTTTTTTAATTGATAATAATTTCGTCCCCATGGGATCGAACCACCGTCCAAGTGGACTTGGGACGAAATCAGGACAGTCAGTGACACTATCCAATCAGCCAAACAGAGACGCTATAAGTTCATATTCATCGATTCTGACCCTACAAACACCCTCGACCTGGGTGCTTTCGTAATTAGAATCGATATGAAACCCCGTCTACATGTTGGCCAATTCGAGCGTTTGACAGCACGTAGCCTTTGTTATGAATAATTATCACATCGAACTGTGATCCATTTATATATCAATTCAAGCTACAAATGTCCTTTAATATCAAATAATTCACTTTACCTCCCAAATGATATATTTTCATATATGTACCGAAGGGGAATTTTTTTAATTGATAATAATTTCGTCCCCCCATGGGATCGAACCACCGTCCAAGTGGACGGGGACGAAATCAGGACAGTCAGTGACGCTATCCAATCAGCCAACAGAGACGCTATAAGTTCATATCGATTCTGACCTTACAAATCACCCTCGACCTGGGTGCTTTCGTAATTAGAATCGATATGAACCCCCGTCTACCATGTTGGCCAATTCGAGCGTTT
Source organism: Macrobrachium nipponense (assembly GCF_015104395.2). Lineage (NCBI taxonomy): Eukaryota > Metazoa > Arthropoda > Malacostraca > Decapoda > Palaemonidae > Macrobrachium > Macrobrachium nipponense. Next base: position 15,203,841 of record NC_087221.1, on the reverse strand, counting down.
GACAGCACGTAGCCTTTTGTTATGAATAATTATCACATCGAACCGTGATCCATTTATATATCAATTCAAGCTACAAATGTCCTTTAATATCTAAATTCACTTTACCTCCCAAATGATATATTTTCATATATGTACCGAAGGGGAATTTTTTAATTGATAATAATTTCGTCCCCCCATGGGATCGAACCACCGTCCAAGTGGACGGGGACGAAATCAGGTCAGTCAGTGACGCTATCCAATCAGCCAACAGAGACGCTATAAAGTTTCATATCGATTTCTGACCCTTACAAATCACCCTCGACCTGGGTGCTTTCGTAATTAGAATCGATATGAAACCCCGTCTACCATGTTGGCCAATTCGAGCGTTTTGACATCACGTAGCCTTTTGTTATTGAATAATTATCACATCGAACCGTGATCCATTTTATATCAATTCAAGCTACAAATGTCCTTTAATATCTAAAATTAACTTTACCTCCCAAATGATATATTTCATATATTGTACCGAAGGGGAATTTTTTTTAATTGTAATAATTTCGTCCCCCCATGGGATCGAACCACCGTCCAAGTGGACGGGGACGAAATCAGGACAGTCAATGACGCTATCCAATCAGCCAACAGAGACGCTATAAGTTCATAATCGATTCTGACCTTACAAATCACCCTCGACCTGGGTGCTTTCGTAATTATAATCGATATGAAACCCCGTCTACCATGTTTTGCCAATTCGAGCGTTTGCAGCACGTAGCCTTTTGTTATGAATAATTATCACATCGAACCGTGATCCATTTATATATTCAATTCAAGCATTACAAATGTCCTTTATTCTAAATTCACTTTTACCTCCCAAATGATATATTTTCATATATGTACCGAAGGGGAATTTTTTTTAATTGATAATAATTTCATCCCCCCATGGGATCAAAACCACCGAAATCAGGACAGTCAGTGACGCTATCCAATCAGCCAACAGAGACGCTATAAGTTCATATCGATTCTGACCTACAAATCACCCTCGACCTGGGTGCTTTTCGTAATTAGAATCGATATGAAACCGTCTACCATGTTGGCCAATTCGAGCGTTTGACAGCACGTAGCCTTTTGTTATGAATAATTATCACATCGAACCGTGATCCATTTATATATCAATTCAAGCTACAAATGTCCTTTAATATCTAAATTCACTTTACCTCCCAAATGATATATTTTCATATATGTTACGAAGGGGAATTTTTTTAATTGATAATAATTTCGTCCCCCCATGGGATCGAACCACCGTCCAAGTGGACGGGGGACGAAATCAGGACCAGTCAGTGACGCTATCCAATCAGCCAACAGAGACGCTATAAGTTCATATCGATTCGGACCTTACAAATCACCCTCGACCTGGGGCTGGCTTTCGTAATTAGAATCGATATGAAACCCCCCCCCCGTCTACCATGTGGCCAATTTCGAGCGTTTGACAGCACGTAGCCTTTTGTTATGAAATAATTATCACATCGAACCGTGATCCATTTATATATCAATTCAGCTACAAATGTCCTTTAATATCTAAATTCACTTTACCTCCCAAATGATATATTTTCATATATGTACCGAAGGGAATTTTTTTTAATTGTGATAATAATTTCATCCCCCAGGGATCGAACCACCGTCCAAGTGGACGGGGACGAAATCAGGACAGTCAATGACGCTATCCAATCAGCCACAGAGACGTAATAAGTTTCATATCGATTCTGACCTTACAAATCACCCTCGACCCTGGGTGCTTTCGTAATTATAATCGATATGAAACCCCGTCTACCATGTTGGCCAATTCGAGCTTTTGACAGCACGTAGCCTTTTGTTATGAATATTATCACATCGAACCGTGATCCATTTATATATCAATTCAAGCTACAAACAAATGTCCTTTAATATCTAAAATTCACTTTCCTCCCAAATGATATATTTCATATATGTACCGAAGGGGGGGGAATTTTTTTAATTGATAATAATTTCATCCCCCCATGGGATCAAACCACCGAAATCAGGACAGTCAGTGACGCTATCCAATCAGCCAACAGAGACGCTATAAGTTCATATCGATTCTGACCTTACAAATCACTCTCGACCTGGGTGCTTCGTAATTAGAATCGATATGAAACCCCGTCTACCATGTTGGCCAATTCGAGCGTTTGACAGCACGTAGCCTTTTGTTATGAATAATTATCACATCGAACCGTGATCCATTTATATATCAATTCAAGCTACAAATGCCTTTAATATCTAAATTCACTTTACCTCCCAAATGATATATTTTCATATATGTACCGAAGGGGAAGAATTTTTTTTAATTGATAATAATTTTCGTCCCCACATGGGACGAACACCGTCCAAGTGGACGGGGACGAAATCAGGACAGTCAGTGACGCTATCCAATCAGCCAACAGAGACGCTATAAGTTCATATCGATTCTGACCTTACAAATCACCCTCGACCTGGGTGCTTTCGTAATTAGAATCGAATATGAAACCCCGTCTTACCATGTTGCCAATTCGAGCGTTTGACAGCACATAGCCTTTTGTTATGAATAATTATCACATCGAACCGTGATCCATTTATATATTCAATTCAAGCTACAAATGTCCTTTAATATCTATTCATTCTTTACCTCCCAAAATGATATATTTCATATATGTACCGAAGGGTAATTTTTTTAATTGATAATCATTTCGTCCCCCCATGGGATCGAACCACCGTCCAATGTGGACGGGGACGAAAAATTCCCCTTCGATACATATATGAAAATATATCATTTGGGAGGTAAAGTGAATTTAGATATTAAAGGACATTTCGTAGCTTGAATTGATATTATAAATGGATCACGGTTCGATGTGATATTATTCCATAACAAAAGGCTACGTGCTGTCAAACGCTCGAACTTGGCCAACATGGTTAGACGGGTTTCATATCGATTCTAATTACGAAAGCACCCAGGTCGAGGGTGATTTGTAGGTAGAATCGATATGAACCTTATAGCGTCTCTGTTTGGCTGGTATTGGATAGCGTCACTGACTGTCCATGATTTCGGTGGTTCGATCCGTGGGGGGGACGCAATTATTATCAATTAAAAAAATTCCCCTTCGTACATATATTTGAAAATATATAATTTGGGAGGAAAGTGAATTTAGATATAAAATTGGACATTTGTAGCTTGAATTGATATAAATGGATCACGGTTCGATGTGATAATTATTCATAACAAAAGGCTACGTGCTGTCAAACCCTCGAATTGGCCAAACATGGTAGACGGGGTTTCATATCGATTCTAATTACGAAAGCACCCAGGTCGAGGGTGATTTGTAAGGTCAGAATCGATATGAACTTATAGCGTCTCTGTTGGCTGATTGGATAGCGTCACTGACTGTCTCCTGATTTCGTCCCCTCCACTTGGACGGTGGTTCGATCCCATGGGTTGACGAAATTATTATCAATTAAAAAATTCCCCTTCTGGTACAATATATGAAAAAATATATCATTTGGGAGGGTAAAGTGAATTTAGATATTAAAGGACATTTGTAGCTTGAATTGATATATAAATGGATCACGGTTCGATGTGATAATTATTCATGAACAAAAGGCTACGTGTGTCAAACCCTCGAATTGGCCAACATGGTAGCGGGTTTCTATCGTTTAATTGAAACACCCAGGTCGAGGGTGTTTTAAGGTCAAATCGATATGAATTATACTCTCTGTGGCTGATTGGATAGCGTCACTGCGTCGATTTCGTCCCCGTCCCTTGGACGGTGGTTCGATCCCATGGGGGCGAAATTATTATCAATTAAAAAAATTCCCCTTCGTACATATATGAAAATATATCATTTGGGGAGGTAAAGTGTTTAGATATTAAAGGACATTTGTAGCTTGAATTGATATATAAATGGATCACGTTCGATGTGATAATTATTCATAACAAAAGGCACGTGCTGCCAAACGCTCGAATTGCCAACATGGTAGACGGGTTTTCATATCGATTCTAATTACGAAAGCACCCAGGGTCGAGGGTGATTTGTAAGGTCAGAATCGATATGAACTTATAGTCTCTGTTGGCTGATTGGATAGCGTCACTGACTGTCCTGATTTCGTCCCCGTCCACTTGGACGGTGGTTCGATCCCATGGGGGGACGAAATTATTATCAATTAAAAAAATTCCCCTTCGTACATATATTGAAAATAATTATCATTTGGGAGGTTAAAGTGAATTTAGATATTAAAGGACATTTGTAGCTTGAATTGATATATAAATGGATCACGGTTCGATGTGAAATAATTTCATATATATAAATATATTATATCATATATTATATATATATGTATAATGTTTGGATTAAACCGGCAAGAGGGTATATAATGTGGGGCAGTACATTATTCATTCATATAAGTGGTGCTTAAGATAGAAACAAGTGGTAAAGGCTCATTGGAAACGGCGACCCCTACAAGGGATTGGGCGAGGAAGAAGAAAAAAAAAAGTATGCTTAGTATCTTATTTCCGACGTTTTCTTTTAAGAACACTGACGATGTTATCACCCACATCACAACCCGATACTATCTATGACGACAGTTTCATTTTGCTACAGATATGATTGTCATTCTTCTTCACCTCAGTATTATCATCATTATGGAGGAGGCAAGAGCTGAAGTGCCTCTAGTGGAAGTGACCGAGCAGAGGGAGAGGACTGGAAGGGTTTCGTCCGCGGTGTTTGTTACTGAGATGTTCCCAGAAATATCGATAATTTCATCAGGTAATGCGTTACTTCTTCTCCGCGCAACTTCCTTTGACGGGGAAATTGGAGAGATCGCTCCTGCAGCCCAAGAGAAATCACGATAGTGAGGAGGAGGAGGAGGAGGAGGAAGTGGAAGAGGTTGAGCTATGAAGGGAAGGGAACGTGAGGAGGGAGGTAGGAAAGTTAGAGTGTGGAGGAGGATGAGAAGTAGAGGTGTTGATGGAGGAGGAGGAAGAGGAGGATGTTGAGTGACATTAGGGATGAGATATTCAAGTGGAAACAGGTCGAAGTAAAGGGCAGTTATTCGAGTAGGAGGAAGTGGCGAGGACAGTGGTGGAAGTAAGGGGCAGTTTTTGGAGGCAAAGAAGGGAGAGCGGGGTCGGGGTTCAGAAATGTAGCAGAGAGAAGAGGAGGAGGTGATGAAAGGTAAGAGGAAAGGAGGCAGAGTGGTTGAGGTAGTGGATGAGGGAAACTTGTATGTGGAGGTGGGAAAGTTTGCAGCAGAATGGGTAGCAGGAGGGTTAGGAATGGGTACAGGAAGGTTAGGAGTGGGTACCAGGAGGGTTAGGAATGGGTACAGGAAGGTTAGGAGTGGGTACCAGGAGGGTTAGGAATGGGTACAGGAAGGTTAGGAGTGGGTACCAGGAGGGTTAGGAATGGGTACCAGGAGGGTTAGGAATGGGTACCAGGAGTGTTAGGAATGAGCAGCAGGAGGGTTTGGAATGGGTAGCAGGAAGGTTAGGAATGGGTACCAGGAGGGTTAGGAATGGGGTAGCAGGGTACGGTTAGGTAATGGGTTCAATGGGTTAGCAGGAAGGTTAGGAATGGGTACCAGGAGGGTTAGGAATGGATAGCAGGAAGGTTAGGAATGGGTAGCAGGAAGGTTAGGAATGGGTAGCAGGAAGGTTGGAAAGTATCAGAGGCAGACAGATCAGAATTCCCCTCCAACTTGTCTCCTGTCTTCCTGAATTTCTTCTTAAAAGTCAAATCATAGTTGGTATTTTTTTCCTCTTTTTCGAGCAAAGATAAGGTAAACTTCCACACATTTTTGTAGAGATTTCTCGAAGGTCTTCCGGAAAAGTTTATTGAATTTCGTGTTGCGGGCTCTCTCTCTCTCTCTCTCTCTCTCTCTCTCTCTCTCTCTCTCTCTCTCTCTCTCTCTCTCTCTCTCTCTCTCTCTCTCTCTCTCTCTCTCTCACACACACAGCCATCGTTATATTTTCATGAAGTGTAGAGAAAGTGTTGGCGTGAGGGAGCTATCATCTTGATGTTTGTGGATGGCCTTTCATGCGGTTTCTCGCTTCGGCAGGAAATAAGATGCAATCTAATATTTCCACCCCTGTTTTACACTCTTTCATATTTGATGTTTTTGAATCATTAGACGAATACGTACTCAACTGCGCCTTTGTATCTCCTCTGCGTGGTGTATACATCACCACTATATTCGGAGAATTGGTGTATAGTTCATTTCACCATGAAGGCGAGATATTTGGCGTATTGTACATTCCACTCAGGATCTTTAGAACTGAAAATTCTGTTATTTTTTCACCCCCCAATTACTCAAGAACTGACAAGTCATTTATTTCACCTATTAACACGAGATTTGGCGTGTTCTTCATTACACCCAGTAACTAACTCAAAATTTACTTGGTCGTTTATTTCACCCCATTGCTTAAGAGTTGACTAATAGTCCATTTCATCTCAAAACATGATACGACTTGTCAGTCATTTCACCCCAGTAACTCGAAAACTGACGTGTCAGTCTTTTCACCCCAATAACTCAAGAATTGACATGCGAATCATTTCACCCCAGTAACTCCCGGTAAGGAGTAGTACCGTCAGTGCACCTCATGCAGTGCACTGTAGGCATTACGTAACGATTTTTGTAACGTCCCTTCGGCCCCTAGCTGGAACCCCTTTCGTTCCTCTATACTGTACCTCACTTTATATACTCAATCTTCCATCTGACTTTCCATCCTCTCTAACAGTTGTTTCGTAGTGCAACTGCAAGGTTTTCCTCCTGTTACGGTTTCAAACCATTTTACTGTCAATTTTCGTTTCAACGCTGAAGGATCTCATAGATCCCAACGCTTGGCCTTTGGCCCAAATCCTATATTCTATCTATCTATCTACTCCAATAACTTATTTCACCCCGAGAGCTCATAAAACTAACATGTTCATTCCACTCTGATAACCCAGCAGCTGACATGTCTTTCATTCCATCTCCAATAACTTAAAAGGACTGACATCATGTTCATAATTGTGACACCGGTAAGAACAATCTTCCTAATTGTGAAGTCATACTCAGCTACTCTCAGGTTATTGGTCTTGTTGATTTCAGGTATAATAGGTACTAACAGGACGGAGGAATATGAGGAAAAACAATATTTGTTTGCCTTCTTCGTTATATTTGATAATTTATCTTTATACACTCATGTTCATAATATTATGACTTAGACACAATTTCTTTTTGCAGGTAGGTTGGGCTCTTCACACAGAATAACCACTTCACGTAAGTATGCTGTTCTGTTTCTGACTTTCAAACTGTCCAGTTTGTCTGTTTATCGTGTCCTCCATAACTTTCCCTATTTCTTTGTTGAGTAGGCAAGCTTTAGGACGCCTGCGAAATTTAATCGGTATATTTGTCATTATCTTTTAAGTAATGCATTCATGTTATTAACTAGTGGGTTGATATTATAAACCTATCGCTGTTCACGTCTGAATCTCTTAGTTTCCTGTCCTGAGTTCGATTCCCACGGCGACTGTATTACCACACACAGGACCCTGTAGGGGGCTAGCGCCGTCTGTGCACCTCAATCGGTGCAATGTAGTCATTACTTAAGGTTCTTTGCAGCGTCTCTTAGGCACCCTACTATGGGTTTCACAGACGGTGCAAGCACTTTTTTTGGCAATAACTGTAACGAACTCTAGTATCAGTACGAGATTTTGCTATAGTGTATTACACCCAGTGCCGTAATTTATAAGAGTATCATGAATCACTAATTGTTCCTGTACCAAGAGGCAAAAACTCGATTAGCCAGAAATGGATACGAACACAACAGTAAAAAGCCTCGCCTACCCTCTCCCCCTACTTCCACCGCCATCCCCCCTCCGTCTTCCTTCCCTCTCTCTGAAAGTTGCTTCAGTTTAAACTGTTGTATTTTTTTTATATATCTATCTATCTATCTAATAATATACATTGTTGTATATATCTAACTATCCAGTCGTTTGTTGGCTGCCATTTGACAGATTTATTTATGCATTGATCCGCTCATTTCTCTCTCTCTCTCTCTCTCTCTCTCTCTCTCTCTCTCTCTCTCTCTCTGTGATAGTGGTACCTACTGTAAACGGTTATTAGAAAGAGAGAGATATCTGAATGTAAGGTGGAGTAGTAAAACGATAGACACTTTTCAACTTTTTTAGCTATGAGAAAGCCGCTAATTGCCTTCGGATTGGTTTGGATAGGTAACTGGTTATAGTTACTCTGTGTTACAAACAAAAATTGAGTCTTTCTAAAGGACATTCATTAGAGTTAAAGCCTTGATTATATATATATATATATATATATATATATATATATATATATAAAATAATATAATAATATATATATATATATATATATATATATATATATATATATATATAATCTACCCAAAATAAACAGTCATGACGAAAAGAATATGTGCATCGGTATAATCAAGGCTTTAACTCTAATGAATGTCCGGTAGAAAGACTCAATTTTTGTTTGTAACACAGAGTAACTATAACCATTTACCTATCCAAACCAATCCGAAGGCAATTAGCGGCTTTCTCATAGCTATAAAAGTTGAAAAGTTGCGTGACAAACGAATTTCAGCAACCATGCCGACAGTAAAGTTCCGTGGTGGTCATCTCTTCTCCACCTTCGTAATATAAGTACTATATTACTGATACCCTGAGTCCAAATGTGGATTACGAAGAAGGTAACCAACCACAAGTATAAAAGTCGCTTTGTCGCTTTACCATAAATCATAGTGTCTATCGTTTTACTACTCCACCTTACATTCAGATATCTCTCTCTCTCCCTAATAACCATTTACAGTAGGTACCACTATCACAGAGAGAGAGAGAGAGAGAGAGAGAGAGAGAGAGAGAGAGAGGAGAGAGAGAGAGAGAAATGAGCGGATCAATGCATAAATAAATCGGTCAAATGGCAGCCAACAAACGACTGGATCTTTAGATATATACGACAATGTATATTATTTATATAGATAGATAATAGATAGATAGATAGATAGATAGAAAGAAAAAAATACTAAAGTTTAAATGAAGCAACTTTCAGAGAGAGAGAGAGAGAGAAGGGAAGATGAGGGAAGAAAGACGGAGGGGGATGGCGGTGGAGGTGGGGGGAGAGGGTAGGTGGAGCTTTTTACTGTTGTTCGTATATATCCATTTCTGGCTAATCGAGTTTTTGCCTCTTGGTGCAGGGACAAGTATCTTTATTCTTTACAATTAGTGATTCATAATACTCTTATCAATTACGGCACTGGGTGTAATACAATACTGCAAAATCTCGTACTGATACTAGTTTTCGTTACAGAGTTATTGCCAAAAAACGTGCTTGCACTGTATGAGAGACCCATAGTAGTTGCAACTACTTTCATTCCTTTTACTGTACCTCCGTTCATATTCTCTTTCTGCTATCTTACTGTCCACCCTCTCCAAACAATTGTTTCATAGTGCAACTGCAAGGTTTTCCTCCTGTGACACCTTTCAAACCTTCTACTGTCAATGTCTGTTTCAGCGCTGAATGGCCTTAGTTGCCCCAGTTCTTGGCATAATGCCAAAAATCTATATACATCAAACTACACGCAAGTCGATGAATCGCCTCAGTGGCATGATCGGGCATTCCACCGAGGGGTCAGAGATGTGTATTTCTGGTGATAGAAGTTCACTCTCGACGTGGTTCGGAAGTCACGTAAAGCCGTTGGTCCCGTTGCTGAATAACAACTGGTTCCATGTAACGTAAAAACACCATACAAACAAACAAACAAACACAAGCCGATGAACATGGTTCAGATCTCTCGTATGAAGTTGGTCTTTGTATGACCGATGACACGCTTTTCGCAAACGTTTCAGTAATTAAAAGAAACTATGTACTATTTATAAACCAGTAAGGAAATAAATGTTTTGAGTTTTATTATTTTCAATAGTTATTAATATATAACGAGTGTATATTTATATCCAAGGCAGTTTAGATTACGAAATGCTAAAAAGTTGCAAGGGTCACATAGGTATCGGTTTCCAAAATTATCCAGTAGCGAATAAATGTTGCTTATGATTATATGAACTATTTTCAGCTAATGGGCCGTCAGTGAATTATTAAAAAAAAAACAATTCCGATCATTAAGTAATGAGCTATAGATCCCAATTAAACGGTAAATTCTGTGTATTTTTAATCGTTTATGAGTTCAGCGTCATTTTTAACTGCTTTTTATCAAGTTGGTTATTTGTTTCACATAAATATCGACCATTTTTTTAAAACCTGAAATTGATATTACAGATGCAGACCGGGTTGGGTGAAAAGTCAAAGCGCAGTATTAACCCTCTGGTGTTGGCGGATTGCGATAAAGCTTTCGAATAAAAAATCCATGATGAGAGAATTCCATGTCGTTTTCACAAGCCCCGTGTCGAAACTAATCCTATTATTTGCGTTTATAAAGTTTTTTCCCCCAACGAGAAATCATACGTTCCTGTGATGTGCTCGATGTTTAAGCTCTCATCGGGACGCTTTTTTGAAAATCAGTTTGTTTATGATAATAATAATAATAATAATAATAATAATAATAATAATAATAATAACCGATTCTGTTTGCATCTCAATTTTAGTTGGACAACGTTACTTCGAGCTCGTTTGGGTCGAAGCCTGATATCTAAAAAGAAGAATAGTTTTTCTCCAGTTTTTTTGCTTGAGGTCCATGATATATATATATATATATATATATATATATATATATATATATATATATATATATATATATATATAATTACGTATATATATACAAGTATAGATATAATAATTATCATATCACCGTGATTTATATAAATTATTCGAGCTACAAATGTCCTTTAACATGTTATTCGTTCTACCTCGGAATTGATATATTTTCATATGTGTAAACCGAAGGGGAATTTTTTAATTGATAATAATTTCGTTCAACTAGAAAAATTCCCCTCGGTTTACATATATGAAAATATATGAATTTCGTTAACTAAGAAATTCCCCTTCTGTTTACATATATATGAAAATTTAGATATTAAAGACAATTTTGTAGCTCGAATAATATATTTTTATATTTTATATATATCTATCTATCTATCTTATTCTATCTATTCTATCTATCTATCTATCTATCTATCTATCTATAATATATATATATTTATTATATATATATATATGAGGTTATATATGAATAGTTATATATATTTGTGTGTCTGTGTGTGATTATCCTGTCTTTCAATCAGACTAGCCTTGCAATTGGTAGATTATTGGCGCGCTGCTGAAATGACGTTTATGGGGCTCAACTTTCAATAGGACACTTTTAATTTCATGATATTTAAAAACCTTTTAAGTGAATCCTTAGACTTTTGATATTTGTGTTCGGGATTCTCGTTTCGTATACGTGTGTAGAGTTATGGAAATTTTAGCCGGTTGTTGTGGAAAGATTTTAAGTCGTACAGAGTATGTTTGTTCCTGCGTTTGAAACATTTCATGTAAGCTTAGCTGTCATGTAAATCCCGTGTCAAATTGGAGTCTTCTTTTCTGCATAATACGCCTTCGATTGTTGCGATTCCTTACTTAGTGTGTTAACTCTTTTACCAGAGAACTTTAGTACCGACTGTGGGTGACTGGCTGGTGGTAGTGGGAAATCTAACAGAAATAAACGAATATATGGATATACATTATATTTTGTGTTGCATGAATATATCTGTTCAGTCTGAAACTTAATTATGTTTCTGTTTCGTATCTTTCGTGTGTTGACTGCGCTGGATTACGGATGCTATCATATTTTGTTTGCCATTCTCTATTCAATTTACTGTAGATCTTACGCCTTCCGTATGTATCATGAGAGAGACTTATTTCTCGCACAGCACCCTTGTTCAGTATACTACAAATGTGGCATACTCAAGGAAATAACTTTTTACCTGGATATCAGATATCAGAGTGATTCTGAACTCTCCAGGCAGATTCACAGTTTCCAGTGAACATGGCTGATGATCTCAGGATCACCACCTGAAGCTGTCTTGTGACCATCCACAGTGTCGAGCTGAAATAGATTCACCACTCTGGCAGGCATGATGTGCATATTGGGTAACGGGGCCGAATTCAAGATCAAGCAAACCCCAGGCTGTTCAGAGAGAATCCATGTGACATTAGTTTTGTTTACAAGGGACGTTTGCTAATGTAGGATGAACGCAGTTTTAAAGCTATTCCCGTAAGTCATTGACTGATAAATTCTCCTGCACATATGGCTTTCCCCTTTTTAGTTTTCTATAAAAGAACACTATTGAGATGGTCATTTGTCTGTCCGTCCGCACTTTTCCTGTCCGCCCCCAGATCTTAAAAACTGCTGAGGCTAGAGGGCTGCAAATTGGTATGTTGATCACCCACACTCCAATCATCAAGGATATCAAATTACAGCCCTCTAGCCTCAGCAGTTTTTATTTGATTTAAGGTTAAAGTTAGCCATGATCTTGCGTCTGGCACCGCTATAGTTGTCAACACAGGCCACCACCTGCCCGTGGCTGAAAGTTTCATGGGGGCGCTGTTAAGAGTTTTTCATACAACATTATAAGCTGTATAGAAAAGTTATTACTTGTTAGTTCGTATGCAAAATGACACATATCTATTGGTGGCTCAGGATGCGAAATAATTGTGTTTTAAAAACTTCAGGCGAATGCGTCATCGTTTCTAGACCATAAATGTACTGGCGACTCGTATGTGGACCGTTGATAGATTGGTTTGTTTACGCGGTCTGGCGTGACGTATATACCTGGCCCACAGTAGCTTTCCAAACGATAATCCCATTGGCGACCCACATGGAAGCTTTGCACTATGGTCTCTACCTCATACCTTTGAAGGAACGTTCGTTTTATGTTATTAGTGGCCTTCCTTTACAAGACTCTGAGCTGAGAATGTCTGGTAAAGGAGGGGAAGAAGTCGCGAAATAAAATAATAAAATACAGTATGGTTTACTGTGACTGAATAGAATTGACATTGAACACACACACACACACACACACACACACACACACACACACACACACACACATATAAGTGCAAATACCAGCCACAACATACATATAAAATGTATTATATATATTAATAATATATATATAATATTATATATTACTATATATGCAATTGTAATAGCCACAATGCCTTCTTAACTTCTTGAATTCTTTGCTCTTTGAATTGGATACGCTTGTCACTACAAAGCCTGAAGATCCAAATTTCTTTGAACTTTGATCTTGAGGCTTTGTAGTGACAAGCGTATCCAATAAAAGAGCAAAGAATTCGAGAAGTTAAGAGGGCATCGTGGCTACTTTAGTTGCATATGAATCTAGTAAAAAAGTGACCAGCAGATTCTATATTATTGTATATATAATAATAATATATAGATATATATATATATATATAAATAATATATATATATATATATATATTATATATATATATATATATATACACACATTTTTATATAATAAGCGAATATTACAGGTAAATAATAGTCAGAAATCCAAGCGCTTTCGTCTTTACTCAGACATCGCCAGGAGTTAACTCCTTGACGATGTCTGAGTAAAGACGAAAGCGCTTGGATTTCTGACTATTATTTTCCTGAGGTATTCGCTTATTTATGAAGTCACGTGCATATACAGTGAATTTTTTAAACATCCCCGATTTTAAATATATATAGATAGATATATATATATTTTTTTTGTTTTGTTTTTTTTTTTTTTTTTACGTATGAGCCCGGCCCTCGTTGTGACCCAAATACATAAAGGAAAATATTATATGGAAATGCAAGGTAACTGGATTTTAACTTACCTTAAAATAGGGGGGTTTTGGTATTATTATTTAAAGAGAAAGAGGTCTCCAGAAAACTCGGCTAATTACTTGACATACATTTATTTACAAGACGCCGTTGAATGGCCTGGAGAAAGAGTAAATGCAGCTTGTCTGCACGGGGACCAATATTATCTCTCACAAGGGGATAGCTGGCTAAAATAAGATTCACGTAAATGCTGGCTTTCAAAATTATTCATATTATCTTGCGGTAATGCAGCACTTGCGGGCGCGAAGACTTGGACACGTGACTCAGCAAATCTGGAAAAAATCCCAGATTAGACACAAAATAAAAAGGAAGACTTCTTGCACAAGTTACGGTTATTCAGTTTTCTCTAACACACTGGGGAAAAGGAACTCTAGTGTTTAACTGAGGTATGCACTGAAGACTTAAGCTTTACCAAGTCACAAGGGGAAGCACATGGCCCGATGAGGACAAGGGGCTTTTGATGTAAAAGTGATAGAAGGGAAATTTGAAAATGAAATCAGCAAGAGTCATCTTGGAGAAAAAGAGCTGGTTTGGAGTTTTACACTTTCTAGACGTACCTTAAAACCTTGAGGCTTGAACATGGGTCATGCTATGAAGATGGTCCCACCAGCTTTTGGACAAAGGGCTGACTTAACGTCAGAGGAGGAGAGAAGGCGCGTCCGCCTTGCTTTAGGTCTAGCTTCGACTGAGAGAGAGGCTGAGTGTCTTGGAAACGCGGGGATTTCACACACAGCCTCAGGCATTGCCTGGAAAGTCAAAACAACAACCAGCAAATTTGGAAGGAAAAAGGTCTTATGGTAGGAGTCCCTAAAACCCATATCGAGGCCTAACCTAATCCCAATCTCTACTAACTCGTCCCCCAACCCATGCCATCATCCATACATCATCCATCAATATTCTCCTATCCCCCCCCCCCCCCCCCTGCATCCCTAATCCCGTCCCTCCACAATCATATATCATCCCCCCCCGCCTTCCCACCCCTTCCTTCCTCCCCCGCCACTAATCGTGTGCCCCAATACCTCTCACATCCCGTTCCAAATCCCAACCCCGGGGTGGGGTGTGGCAGTGTTCGTGGGGAACCCCAATCTCATTCATCCTCCCGAACTTCCAATCCTTGTTCTTCGCTCATCAGGCTCCTCCCCCGATCACTCCTCAGCTGCTCGTTGAAGTGAAAAAAAGCGTGCCCGTCTTACCCTAAGATTCAGCCTGACCGGAAAATTCCTTTTCACCTGTCCTACGCGTGTTCTCATCCCAAAATCAGCTGATTTAGGAGAAAACATGGCTGCTCTTTTAGGCTAACTAAAATCCAGAAATTCTGGGTATATAGACGAGAGGGGCAATAAACGTAATAATATATATATATATATATATATATATATTATATATATATATATATATATATATATAGTCCACGTAGCACGAAGGAACACGCACTTGACTTGAGAATATCCTTAAATCCACGGTAGAAAGATAAGTGAAACAGGGACTTGGAACATGTACTTTCGTAGTATATACTACATTTTCACGTTCAAACTGAATATAAAAGATGATGTTTAAGATTAAGCCAGCCTTATGCTGGCACGGGCCCTTGCTCCTGGAGCAGCCCGTAATAATTAAAATAAGTTGATAGGCCTTTATATACAAAAACAAAAAGAGTGGGTGGGGTTACAGTTTATTAATCTGGGCGGTGTGTTCTTTAAGCAAAAGAGGTAAGGAAAGAGGATCAAGGTATAATCCCCTGGGTGGAGATTTAAATTCCTTGTTGGCGTGGCTTCGATAAGATGGACTCCAACATTTGCCTTTTTCGATGATCTCTGCCCCTCCAGATTATCGAGGAATATACTACGAAAGTACTTGTTCTAAGTCCCTGTTTCACTCTCCTTTCTTCCATGGATTTAAGGATATATATATTATATATATATATATATATATATATATATATATATATATATATATATATATGTGTGTGTGTGTGTGTGTGTGTGTGTGTGTGTATGAAATGCAAAGTCCTCAAACAGCCTCTCATTTCTTACCTGTGCCTTTAATGGTGCCCACAGTTGGCCAGTTGGCACTGTCACGTACCACTCTGCGAAGGGTTGTGCGTAGGACATGAATAAGCCATATCCATCTGATCTTCATTGTATCTCTACATGTAGAACCTTCGTAATTTCCCTTGTGGTGTAATTTTTAACTTCATCCTGTCATCTGACTACTTATATTCTTAAAAATTTATTTTCCAATCGTCGTGTCCGTATAGCAAACTATACCATATTAGACTTCCGTATAGTTCCCTGCTGGACGAGTGGTTTACGTGCTCGCCTACCAATTCGGCAGTCGCGAGTTCGACTCCCTGCTCTATCAACGACGTGAATCAGTGGAATTTATTCTGGTGATTAGAAATTCACTTCGCGATATAATGTGGTTCGGACCCCACAGTAAACTGTATGTTCTGCTGCTAGGTAAGCCATCGGAACCTAACCACGTAAAAATATCTAATCCTTCGGGTCAGCCCTAGGAGAATTTTAATCAGCTCGGTGGTCTTGTTAAACTAGGATATACTTAACTTTAGACTTACGTATAATCTTTGATTTGTATGCAGTTGAAGCCTTTTTGAATTCGAAATCTCCTTCAGCTGTTTTAATTTGCCTTATTTGTAGTATTTCATTGAATTCCTAGTCAGAGAACCTGTACTGTATATAGTCCTAGATTTGAAAAAAAAAATAACCTTATATATTCTCTATCTTGTGCTTTTGCATCCCTTTGTGTATATTACATTCTCATTACTTCATTCTTCGTAAATTAATTTTGAGTCTCATCTTGCTAGATATACGATGCATTCTATCAACCAAGCGTCGTAAATCTTGTGTGTGTTTTCAAATCAGCTAATTGAAAACGCGAGACTCCCCCCCACCCCCTTCCCTTTCCCACAACCCGTCATCGTTCAAAGATAACATCCTGTTTAACCCTAAATAAAACCCGCCTCGATTATTTACGCTTAGGATCCCATCTATCCCAAACGGGACGATTTTAGGGATTAGCGGAGATCCGAGGATCTTCAGAACAGAAAGGCGGATTAGAGAAGGGCTTTTTGAAGCGTGGCGGGGGTTGGGGGCGGGAAGGGGGGGAGGTCCGGGGAAGATTAAGGAAGTAGATCACAAAGCGCTTTTTGTTATAACCGAAGGGTATCTATCCTTGGGAAGATCAGTTCTGCAAGGACGCTCGAGGCACCGAATCTGTTATTTTTCTCTCGACCTAATGGTGGGGAATTTCTTCAGAGTAATGACTTGTTTTATCGACCTATTTGAATATGTTGATTTTCCTAAGTTTATTTTTTTTTTTTTTGTTTCTGTAGCATATCTTACTTTAATGGGCGTTATATCCCTCCGTCCGTCTGTCATTCTATCACGGCCAAACGGCTGGTCCGATGGGCATGAAAATTGGCAGGGTTATAGTGGGGGCCCCTAAGACGGTTTATGATGAGGTTTATCCTACTTCCCCCCCCCCCCCCTCCGAAAGGGGTGGGATGAGAAGGGGTTCCCTGAAACGGAGCTGGTTCTTCCCGTGAAACGGGGCTGGGTTATGTCTGTAGACTTAAGTAACTTTACGATTTTATCATACATAATTTCTGTATACTTGTTTGCTAGTATTATTAATTGTGAGTTTAAGTGCTCCATCAACCTTATTAAATGTATTTATTTTATCAGTCTTTGTTTTGCAGCCCCGTATGTCTGTTGTGTTGATTTCATATATCCGTCTGACTGCATATACTCGTATGTTAACCGATTTCAGCCAAACAAGACTGTGCATTGTATTCTCCAGTCTAACTTCCTCATGGACCAGACTAAATATTTATTTTCTCCCGTCTTGCTGGAAGGACCTGGCTTCAAACATTCATTGAAGTCATTGTACGAGTAATTTCTGTATGTTTCAATGTAGATAAGACTGAATGTCTGTATCGACCCAGTTGATTATGCAGTAATTTGTGTTTAGTGGCATTGCTGTATCAGGCTGATTGAATAAATACATATTTAGTAACAATTTAATTTTGTATTTTCTGCCTCGACAATATTGCATAAGTTGATTTTGTCAGAGACAAATTTACTTGGCTCATCCATAGCGAACAGACACTATTCACTCTTAAGCGTTATAAGTGGCCCATTCTGCCTTTTCTTTCAGGTAATTATTCTTAATCATACTCCCAATGAACTTTCATGTTACGTATCATATTCAAGTATAAATAGATGACATACATTTGTCCATACGAATTTTCTGACCTAACCGAGGCACCCTGCCTCTGGGTCTTTTTTTCTTAACACTATCCTGACCCATAGGAGGATAATGCTGTCAATGCACCCCGCGTGGTGTACTGTAGGCTTTACTAATTTTTTTTTTTTTTTTTTTTTTGCAGCGTCCTTTCGGCCCCTAGCTGCACCCATTTTCTAGCTTTTTAATCTACTTTCGTTCTCATTTCTTTCTTCTATATTGCTGTCCAACTATTTTAATTCCCTCTTTTCCGTTTGTTAAGCTCTGATGGGTTGAAAGTGACCCAGTGTTTGGGTTCATAGTCAAATTTTTATCAATCAGATGTATTAGTTTCAAAAAGTTAAGAAACTGCACACGATATTTAGTTAATGAAGTGTTGGTGAGAGATTGCCATATTTTGACGTGTCACCTGTATATTAGTATTGATTTTACAATTACAATTTTTCTGTGGAAATTACTTCATTATCAAGAGGGTAGGTGACTTTTATAGTAGGGACCAAAGGTCTTACTAATATTCTTCATTGATCATTAAGCGGACCCCTTAACGTCTCCAGGTATCTCCCCTGCACTTTCTCTCGCTGTAATTTTGATGAAATGAGGCGCTATTGTTCGGAACGTGATAATCCACGAAAATTTGTAGAGAAACCAGAGACGATTTACTAAATCAGCCGAGGGAGAAGGGAAGGAAGGAAGGAAGGCTTCCCATCCCGACGGATAAATGATCTGCTTACTCAGCAGGAGCCGATTCCAGGAACAACATGGCCGTCGTCCGTTTCCGGCGATACCGTCTTCTCTCTACGACTGCCAACGGAGAATTGATAGTTGACGGAAGCAAAGGGAAAGTTGGCGAACTTCAAAAGAATTTGAAATGAAGATGAAAGAAACGTCATTTCATGGCACACTTGCAGCTCCGAGAGACACGCCCCCTTCTGCCGAAGCCGAGGGGGGGAAGATGCGAACGATTTGTTGCGTCGTTTCTTCCGTCACACAAACACAATGGCGCAATGGAGTGCATCCAATCTTCCCGTTGTTAGGTCTGGCTGAAATGAGATCTTTATGCATGGCTTGCTCAAGTCGCTTCGACGCAATTGCTGCTGCTGCTGCTGCTGCTGCTGCTGGCTGCCTGACGTTGCCCTTGGAGATTTCTTGCGTATTCATATCTAGTATTAACGCAGTACCCGGTTGCTACCGGGTGAGGGTGAGGGTGTTTGGAGACAAACGAGGAATGGAGTCACTTCACCTGTCGTTTCGAATGGAGGATGAGCCTCTGGTACTGGAGACTTCCATTACCAGTAGTTATGCTCTTTTAGACGAAGACGTATACCTGTTATTATTATTATTATTATTATTATTATTATTATTAGAACACCGAAGATCTTTGATGAACTGGCAGCAAAATTTTACCACACTGAAAGGGATTTATGACTATTTTATTACTGATATTACTGATAAAAAAAAAAACTCGTAACGCGGTACAGTCAGTTCTTTTTTAGTTATTAAAATTTGTTTTTATCATTGATGATGGTCCCAGTTAGACACATTTGTCATTTATCTTGGTTAATGAGGACTCCCATTAATTCCAGTATCAAATCCATAACGCCTCTCTCTCTCTCTCTCTCTCTCTCTCTCTCTCTCTCTCTCTCTCTCTCTCTCTCTCTCTCTCTCTTCCCAGCAAGAATATGTCGTGGTAATTCTCATGTTCCTTTCCCTGGAATCAGTTTCCATTAGGTATTCATGCTTTGTCAAATCCATAGCCTCTCTCTCTCTCTCTCTCTCTCTCTCTCTCTCTCTCTCTCTCTCTCTCTCTCTCTCTTCCCAGCAAGAATATGTCGTGATAATTCTCATGTTCCTTTCCTTGGAATCAGTTTCCATTAGGTATTCATGTTGTGTCACTGTATTTTTCAAAGCTTTTGGCTTTTTCATCCCTCATGACGAACAGCGACTACTTCTTGGAACCTGGCAAGGCAGCCGACAAGAAAGAAAGAAAGAGTCTGTTTGTCAGCATCAGCGGACAATTTCCATTCGTCGAGTCCCCCCTAGTGGGGGCAGTGCCTTCCTTCAGTGCACCTCATGTAGTGCACTGTAAGGCATTACTTAAGGTTCTTTGCGGAGTCCCTTCGACCCTTAGCTGCAACCCCTCTCATTTCTTTTTACTTGACCTCCATTCTTATTCTCTTTCTTCCATCTTACTTTCCACCCTCTCCTAACACTTGATTCAAAGTGCGACTGCGAGGTATTCCTCCCGTTACACCTTTCAAACCTTCTTACGGTCAATTTCCGTTTCAGCACTGAATGACCTCATAGGTCCCAGCTCTTAGCCGTTGGCCCAAGTTCTATATTCTGTTCTATTTTCTTTCACAAACAGAAACTGCGTTCTTCTGTTCTTCTCCGTTTCGGGGTTTTCTTTCAAGGACGAAAAGCCTTTTCTGTCTGGACCTGATTCGTTTTTTTTTTTGTGTCAACAAGAAATTTTATTGGTTGTTACGATTATTGTCCTCTATGGACGAAGATAATGACGTCTGATTGAGATAAATACGAATTATATCGATTATATTTGCCTGCAATCGACGATAGAAAAGTGAATTGCAATTCTAATGACAGAATTTCAGTGTTTAGCACAGGTCTGATATCAAAGGGTCAGTATATTCCCTGGGTCAAAAAGATGCCACTCAACGACGGTGTTTACTGAACTTCTAGGATTAAAAGTTACCATTACTACAAGTAGTAAAAATTTATAAATTGATGCAGCATAATTCATCTTTTAATACGCATTTCTGTTCTATACAAATTGCCTTTATTATCGTTTTATTTTGCAGTATGTTCTGGTTATGAAAGCATAAAGATAATTACATTAATTGATCATTAGTTGCAACCACATGACAATGAAGCGCTGAAACACCCGTTTCCATGAGGATGAAATGTGGACTTGCATTTTTCATGCTCTTATTATGTTCTATTGGTTTAAATATTGAGTAAACGTTTAATTATTCATCATCAGCTCTCGTGTAGTCCTTTACCATTCCTTATAAGTCTGAAGCTGTGTATCTTGGCCATGTCATTTTTAGTCATTTATATCACCAAAAGAATCCTATTGTGGGATGATGATGAATGGAGAGGATTTAGAAAATAATAATAATAATTTTTTTTGTCTATCACAGTCCTCCAATTCGACTGGGTGGTAATGAATACCACCCAGTGGAATTGGAGGACTGTGATGACACACACAAAAATAATAATAAAAATAGTAATAATAATAATAAAATAGTCTTGAAATGGAGAAACAGATCCACAGTTATGTACATGTCCATGTATTTAAAAAATACTTCTGCACCGAAATCTTTTGGGAAACTTCAATTCCTCTTTTCAATCTGTTGCTTGAAAGCTTTCTGTATAGATTTATCTTTAAATATATGTACAGGTACGTTACTGTCGATTTCTTTCTCTAATAATAATAATAATAATAATAATAATAATAATAATAATAATAATAATAATAATAATTTTTTACATGGGGTAGGGTCCATCAGTTTGATTTGATCTATGGACGTTTGGTCTGATGATTGGGCACTGGAAATCTGGGATTCCATAAAAGGGTCCGATGGCCTAAATAGTTTAGGAACCTTCGTTCTGAGCAAAGAAGTTAATAATCATTTGAAAGCAAAAACTCATTTTATCCTCTTTTCCTTAAAAAAAAAAATGAGATGTGTCGCTGAACTGGAACCTTTGAGAACAGTGTCTAGTTTCGACAAAGAAGCTGCGAGTCTCATTGAAGAAAAAGGCTGGTGCTTTTCATGATTTTCATGGTACAAAACGAAAAAGGCATTGTCGTGCTATGACGCTGAGTATAGAATAATGGGATGTAGTAAAACACGAGTTATACGAAAATGCTTGCTGGAGACACGAAGGAGAAGGGAAGGGAGGAGTCAGGTTCAACTCTCCGCGCAAAGATATTGGCAGTTCCGGTAAAAATATGCATCCCTATAGTGCTGCCGGATTACGCATTTCATTTCGTTTCTTCGTGCTTCGTTTCCCCAGCACAAGTGTTATAATTAATTTTCATGTACTCATTATATTTTTCATGAAAGTATAATTATACGAACAATGAGCCCGCATAGAAGCTTAGCAATCTTCGTTGCAGTGAGATTGTACACATACATGTATGTGTATGTGTATATGTATATATTATATATATATATATATGATATATATATATATATATATTATATATAGATATATATATATATATATATATATAATAATATTACATATATTTACACACACATATATGTATATATATATATATATATATATATATATATATATATGTGTGTGTGTGTGTGTGTGTGCGTGCGTGTGCGTGTGTGTATGTATGTATGTTCATTGCTTATAAAAGGATTTACTCAGTTTGGAAATAAAAATTACTTTTCATGTCAATTCTCTTCAACCTTCAATTAATTTCGTTGCGCGTACGTAAATTGTGAAAATCAATGAACGCACTTATTAATAGCAATATCCGTTGCACGACAAAAATTGCAGGTTAGTGTCAGTTACAGAGTTGAAAGGGAAAAATCCGGAATTAATTAAACGTGTAATATTTTTACGTTGAATAACTTGACGTCCTTTGTGTTGATAAAATATTTCTCTTCATAATTAAATTCGTCATTGATGTACCTTTGTTGCTCGCGAATTTGGTCGGTGTTTACGGTCCACGAATTGAAAAGAATGAGAATAACGGGCAGTGTTTTTGGGGGAGTGAATCTGTGCCTGACTGAGTCTGGAGCGGAAAGAATGATTGTGGTGGGTAATTTGAATGCAGAGGTTGGTGGTGGAGAAATGGACGGTTGTGGTGTTGGTAGGTTAAGGGCGCCTGGACTGAATGAGAAGGGTGAGGAGCGCTTTGTGCAAATAGTGTGTTTTGAAAGCGCTCGTCCGTTGGAAATGACCGTTTCAAGAGAAAATGTTTCCTGAGTCAATACTTTGAGAAGGGTAACTGTCGTGGATCGGTAATGATAAAACACTGGAAGTATATCTTTGTTTAACCAGACCACTGAGCTGATTAACAGCTCTCCTAGGGCTGGCCCGAAGGATTAGATATGATATTTTGACGTGGCTACGAACCAGTTGGTTACCTAGCAACGGACCTACAGCTTATTGTGGGATCCGAACCACATTATATCGAGAAATTAATTTCTAATGACCAGGAACAAATTCCTCTGGTTCCACGTTGGCAGAGCGGGGAATCTGGTGTAATGGTGAGGACCTCCGTAGTAGGAGATATAACTGATCATTACACGGTTGAAACATGAGAAAACAGAAGGAAATCGTGGTTGAAAATAAAGGTTCTGTTTAAGTCTCTTGCTGTGTGATGAGAAGTGAGTGAGATCGGATAAAAGGAGAGAGTTTTTAAATGTTCCCTGATAGGGTAGGTGAAGCAGCAGGAGTGATTGTGAGCGCGCATATCTGTCCATAGGGAGAAGGAATGAGAAAAGTGCCTGGTGGAGTAACGCAATAAGAGGAGTTGTCGTGGAGGTAAGAATACCTTGCAAAGGTATAATGGGCAAATGGATTTCAGCATAAAACTTACGAATGTAAAGTGCTTTCTCAAGAGAACCCAGTCTTATGGATTGAGTATTTTGAAACGTTGTCACTATGTAAACTATAAAGGGAAGTGAAAATGCAGATCTGAAATATTAAGGAAGTGAAAGTATGTAGAGTTGAGCGTTGCAGCGTAGACAAACAATTCTTAAGTGTCTCACTGGCGTGATCGGTATAGTCTTGGCCTGCCACCTCGGTGGCTGCGAGTTCGATTCTCGGGCATCATACTGAGGTGTTAGAAATGTGTATTTCTGGTGATAGAAGTTCACTATCGACGTGGTTTGGAAATCACGTAAAACCGTTGGTGCCGCTGCTGAATAACCACTGGTTCCATGCAACGTAAAAACACCATTCAAACAAACAAACAATTCTACTCCAGTGAGGAACGAAAAATATGACATTACGTAATCGACTATAGTTTTAAGTTCACCTTCTATTGAAGCCTCGCTCTAGCATTGTAGACGTGTTGTAAGGAAATACATATACACATTTCGTTATCAAAACAGGGTAGAGAGGTTGGAAAAACATACACAAATAAAATGTGTTTCATAGTCGATCATGTCGGCTTTTGCCGCCACTTGTCAGATGCGCTGTTTGTAGCAGCTATGGCTAACGGCTCCGCCTAATCCACTTTTAGACTTAAATTCTCCGCTAGGGTTACCTTGCAAATCCTATGAAAAATAAAATACAAAAGGACCGCTCGCCCCCCTCCCACCCCGAACAACACACACACACACACACAAAAGTAAAAAAGCAACCGTCACCCACACAGCACACCTTGAAGCTAAAAAAGTGTTGAGTATTTTGCCTGCAAAAAGGGGAGAGGAGATTCCCTGCTGAGCTGGATTAAAACATCGAGCAGTACATTTCTGGCATATTTTCTCCCCTTCGCTTTTATATTTGATAATAATTAATTTCTTTTCTCGTATTTTGGTCCTTCTTTTCATTGTTTGTTTGTCCATTCTCTCCACGATGTGAATTTTAACGAATTTTGGTCCGGAATGAAATTTGAATTCTGCCTCTCCTCGTTGGAGTAGGTGGCCATGGTAGTTGTGACGTTAGTTGGCACTATGAATATGACGATCCTGCCTTCTTTTCCTTTCCTAACATCAACCAAGTTTAACATACGGAAAAATGAGAAAGAATGACTTCTTTACTCTATGAACTACCCGTTCACTCTATGTTCTTCAAACTGTCCTTACGTATCCGGTCGTAATTTTGTAAAGCAGGATGTGAGTTCCTTTTACTCACTGACAAACCCTCTTCAAACAACGACTGCCTTTTTGCTATACAAACGCAGGTTCATAATTCGCAAGAGAATGATCTACTTGCCCAGCATCCGTGCTGTTTGCGAACTTCGAGTTGATAGGATTGCATGCAGATGGTCCCACAGTTGAGTTTCATACACGAATATTCATACATTCCCACATGCACATTTACCCACACTAATCGCGCAGTGGTGCATTCACACAGCCACAGTTATACACAGGGATTAATTAAAGTAAAATAACTTTCTTCAATATTTGTCCCTGCGCTATATATACAGGTGTCAACGCAGGACGTTTTCCCGCTCATTTTCTCACCCTAAGAAGAGTTGCCAGAGGGGTGATAATCTCATTTCAACCTCCATACTCTGCTAAAAGAATGGCGCAGCGCGGTGCGAAGGATAAAGTGGATTAACGTAAGTTATCGGTGCAAGAGGCTGTGCCTCGGGTAGAACATCAAAGCAAACAGGGGAAATGTGCAGAATGAAGCGAGGATAAATGTAAACATTAATGGGCTGGTCCAGCAGCTGCTGGGAACCCATCCAAATGTCCGTATAACAGGAGGAAGAACGCAGTCTTTTATTGCTGCTCGCTAATGAACGCCAAAAATAATTTTCTAAATTTCATTGACGAATGAATTCACTGGCAACTGTATTATATACTATTCTTTATACATTATTCCGTGAATGATCCATATTCTTGGATTTTCTACTGGAAAATATTTCAAGAGCGGTGTCGAATTAAATATGGTGTAGATTTAGAATGACTTTAATTGTCATCATATAATTTAACGAGACCAAGGACTCCCATTTTCCGGCCTGGGTAGGACTGTCCATCTCAATCGGAGGATCTGGTTTTAAGTGAGAGATGAAAACTGGAGCCAGGCAAGGTTAAAGAAGTTGGACAGTTAAGTGAGAAGACAACACAGGTTATGGGTGAAAAGTAAAAGTAAAAGACCAAATAAGAACATTTCAAACAATCATTAACAAAATCTACAGTCACAATGTGCCGATCAAGCCACAATACTGACTTGTATCCCCTACGGTGACTTGTTAAGTAGTGCTGTACTCGGCATTCTGTAGGGTTTGTTGCTGAGGGAAAGAAATTATCCCAATCTTTGGATATGACGTAACGTGTATACCGAAAATAACAAGCACGCAAGCTTGTCAATCCCTTGGGTGAGTTTATTAAGATGTCATCAATAGTATACCATTTTTAAAATTTAATTTTGATTAAGTTATTTATTTATTTTTTTGAAACTTTCTTGTAGTTTTCCTCGTTAGGCGTCGGTGAGGAAATGTGATTAAAAGATTTAACGACGAAGCGTTATTTTTGTTTCTCCTGATAAACTATTGGGCGCTAAGTTTGGATGAAAGTGGGTAATTGAACACTGGATTGACGCTTTTTCTGTGGAAAAAAAAAGACTTATTGAACTTGGAAACCACTTCGGTATTAGTAGCCGTAGGAGTAAGTCATCGTAAAATATGATTGAACAAGGTTATAGTAGTCGTAGTAGTATAATAGTAGCAAGTCATCGTAAATATGAATGAAAAACTTTAAGTCGTATATTTGCTTTTGCGTTTTTATTTTTCTTGTTTACTTTCTTCAGTAATTTTAGCACTGTTATGATACTAAGTCAATTTACCCATGATTATTATTTATTATCATTTTACTGCTGGTATAGTGGTCAGTGTCTTGATATGCCACTTAGATGTCACACGTTCGCGTCTCCCCCAGGGCAATGAAAAATCACTGGCTCTGTATCTGATCAGATACTGCTGCAGTGTGGGTCTGTGGTGGGACGTTGAAACCAATATTCTTTGGAAGCTTGAATTTAAGGTTAAAGGTCCCTGTGTGCTTGTTCCGTGTGAATAGGTTTCGTCTACAAAAACATTAAATATTACATATATTATTTCATCGTGGACGACGCATATATAAATCTGCAGCTTGGAGTGAATAGTCTTCATAACTAAGGCTTCTCTGAAGGTGCAAGTGCTTCGCTGTGATGAGGTTATCATACTTTGATTTCAATAGCCATACTTTGCGATGAAATGGCACCATTGTCCTTCGAACGCTTTCAGTTTTTCCTCTTTTCTCATTCAGGCATCACATTTTGAAGACTTGCTTTATTCGAGAGAGAAGAGCTTTTCGTTTCACAACTTTTGTGAGTCGTGTAGCATCTTTTCTTTTGTAGTATAAAACGCATGTATATCGTATCTCAAAAACTAGCGTGTCATGATTGTTACTGTGGGCAGTTACTCTATTGATGAACGAAGATAAGTAATCTAAACACCGTCTTCAGAAAAAAATCTCCCATTGATATAAAATTCTTTTTTGCCAAGCTAGGGCACAAACTTCAGTTTGAACGGGACTTGGAATCAGTGCCATTCATTGGAAACGAATACGTTTGGGGCAGAACTCCTTTCTACTCTACTTGGAAAGCCATGTTCGCAAAGATGATGAAATCCAAAATTTACGTTTAAAGATTCGAATTAAAAATGCTGTTAGATAAACTTAGGAGTTAATATTCGTTGACCATAAACTGTATTTCACTTTGAAATCACAAGTATCTAGGTATTTTGATTTAGAAAGATGGGTATTAGAAGGTGTGGTAATGTAGAAATGTGCTTGGGATTAATACTGTCTGAAACGAAATGTCCTGGGCGTTTCCCTTTTTTTTTTATCACTTAAACCTTCATTTGAAGCTATGCAGATTTGCATCTTAATTAATAATAGAAATGTCCAAACATGTCAAAATAGTATATGGATTCATCCGAAACAAGTTCATATCTATTTGGAATATTATTTTATGTTTTTGAGTTTATGTAAAGCGGATTAATGTTACCAAATCAGTCCATGATTCAGCAATGTTATAAATTTTTGAACGATAGCTACAAGAAACCGGATTGTCCTGATATTCCCAAGTAAATTTGTTTGTACTGAATTAAATTACTATCCTCGTTCTCTGCATGCTTCCTAAAGGTTTTCATAAATTCAGTTTTTTTTGTTTTGCAATATTTTTTTATGTTTGTATTAAATATTGGAAGAAGTAAACCGTAAGTTATTTCATCCTCAAAAGTTTGGAAAAGCCCCTTATCCGCATCTCCATACTTCTTGAACGTACTGGAGCGCGCCATGAAGTCAGTCCTATAGAAGTTTTTAACTCGCTGAGCCGAAGGAATATCCTGGCGGAAACACCCTTCCTCACTCATGGCATTTGACAGAAATATATTCAGTCCCTTTTCCCGCATATTTTGGTTCCAGTGTCCCTAAGAGACCATTTCCCTCACCCCTCAACTGCAAGAGCCCTCGGGTCGTTGTCGCTGGAGTGCATTGAAAGAAGGAAATAAACATCCCGATATGATACTTCTCGCAACTTTGGGGAAATATCAGTGAATAAAATATCGCGTTCCGACCTCTCCTCACCCATATAGAATGCCGCCTCCTTTTACGCATTCTGGGCCCTTCTTTCAACAACCGTCACTGCTAAGAGGAGATTTTTTTCCCTCTCTCTCTCTCTCTCTCTCTCTCTCTCTCTCTCTCTCTCTCTCTCTCTCTCCCTTATCCTTTTTCGTCCTTTAGAGGTTTTGCACTTTAGATTTCTGTCTCCCGCCCTCTTTAATACTCACTTTATCAAACAATCTCTCTCTCTCTCCTTATAATGGTCTCTATCCACCGATTTCTCCTTCCCTTCCTATTCTTCTCAGGAATATATTCTCTCTCTCTTTTTTATAATCCTTTTAGAGGTTTCTCTCATAATGTGCGTCCATCCATCCATTTCTCCTTGCCTTCTTATTCTCCTCAGGAGTAAATTCTCTCTCTCTCTCTGTTTTTTACACTCTTTTTAGAGGTTTGTCTCGTAATGTGTGTGTCTATCCATTTACTTCTCTTTGCCTTACTGTTCTCCTGAGGAGTAAATCTCTTCTCTTCTCTCTCTCTCTCTCTCTCTCTCTCTCTCTCTCTCCTACTCTCTTCCTCTTTCTCCTAAGTTTCCTCCCCTTCCTTCCTTCCTTTGAAGGATTTCCACCACCCAGTCTCTCCTATTCTCCGCTGTCAACCTGGAAGGATGTATTCACCCTGTGAAAGTGAGGTTTATAACCAGCGAGGCCTTCTGGTGCTAACATTTACGATTGTCGGTGTATCGGTGGTCGGGTCGTTTTGCCCGTCTCAGATTGTATGCTCAGACCTGTAGAGTGTGCTATGAATGTAACTGATGCATTTATGCTTATCTTTATGGTTAGCATATATATATATATATATATATATATATATATATATATATATATATGTAGTGTGTGATAATCAGACAAGTAATAATGAATCATTCATTTAGTATTAACACATATATTTATATATACGGTTATCTTTCCGTACATGATGTTTTTCCACCATGCGCAATTTTCCCGTTCTTATGGGTAGCCTCAGATAGTGGTGCACCATTGGTTCACCCGCGGTGTGACCCTCCAATGTTGACTAACTCCAGGTGCATAATCATGCGCTTAAGACAAACAGGGACACGATGGAATCAAACGAAACATTTCTACATCGTTTGAGCTCACACGGGAATAGAGCCCTGGCGCTCTTGCAGGTTAGGCAAGAGTCATGACCACTATACTGTAACGTCTGTGTATGTATGTATATATTTATATATACTTATATGCTTGTATATATAAGTGCATATATACATGTATGTATTCTTATGTATATTATATGTATATATCTATTGATATTTATAGATATATCTACAGATGTATATAGATACATACACACACACACATACACACACACACACATATATATATATATATATAATATATATATGTATTATATATATATATATATGTATATATATATATATATATATATATATATATATATATATATATATTTATAGCGTGTATAAAATTTTATCTCCCCAGAATTATAAAACCTAAATAAGTTAGTTTACCAGGGATTAACCATTGCAAGGGTGAAAGGGCAGTGGTGTCCTTACGTTCAGCAAGGACTCTCCTTCGGGGTTGTGAGATTTTGTTAGTGAAAGTGCAGGTTAGGTTAAATTGTTCCCCTGGAAGATGTAACTGGCATAATATTCATGTCATTATCTTTGCCTTTTATCTCCAACTAGTTTTTTGTCTCTTCCCCATAGGGAGAGTAGTGCCGTCAGTGTAATTCATGCGGTGCACTATTGGCATTACTTTTTAAGTTTATTGCGGCGTCCCTTCGGCCCATAGCTGCAACTCCCTCTCATTGCTTTTACTGTGCCTCCGCTCCTATTCTCCTTCCTCCATTTTACTTTCCACCCTCTCTTAATGATTCCAAACCTTTTTCCTGCCAATTTTCGTTTCGGCGCTGAATGACCTCAAGAGTCCCTGCGCTCGGTATTTGGCCTAAATTCTATATTCTATTCTATTCTATTTATGATTCTTCTATAGTAAATCCGAAATAATTTATCTAATTATTTTGCGGCTCTTTAGATATTCAACCCTTGGATTTGACGTTTTATTTCCTTTAATCTGTAGGATTTTGAAAAAATAATATAATGGATGTCTGTCATGGCTATCGATAATAAAAGGGCTTGATAAATGTGCTTTTGCATCACTGATTTTATTTCTTCGACATGGCTGCAAATCATTACAACACACACACACAGGTATTTTATTTACGTGAAATGTATCAATGTAAAGGTTATGCATTATATATGCAAATTTATTAAATCTTGAATCGAACTTGAAGGAAAGAATAAGGGAGAGTTATCGTCCCAGGACAAAATCATTTGTTCATCGCTGTCAGTGGTTTGTTTAAGGAGAAAATAAAGAGATCTGTTAATAATTGATACTTCACAATCCACTCGTATATTCGGAAAATATGCGTGCACCATTCTTTGTCTACGTGAGTGTTTGTATACCGTATATAATGTATATATACTTCGGCAAGTATTCCAAATATTTTGTGTGTTGTACGATAGTGGAAATGCTCGTCGCCTATACAGTGGGAGGCCGACTAAAGTACGTTCGTTGAAGCCCCATTGTGCTCTGCAGGCCTGACAGTGAATTAGGTATCTTCCACTTGTTGAGAACTTGAAGAGTAACACCATCTGGCACTAATGCCCCAATAAAGGGAAGGCTTAAATGGAACACACACATACCCGCACACACATACACACACATATATACACACTATATTTTATATGTATATATATATATATATATATATATATATATATATATATATAAAATGTGTGTGTATGTATACAGACATACATAATGAATGTGTATGTTTGTGTGTGTGGGATGGGTGTGTATACAATGTAGGAAAGTATTTTAGCTAAGCGTCAGGATTAAATACCTGACAACATTTTGCAGCGAACCAAATCCTCTCGACAGCGTTAAAACGGGAAAGACCGCGTGAAAACGTTTTGGCAAAAACGTTTGGAAAGCATTTGTTTTGACATGTGGAAAGACCCTTTTTTATTTATTTCTTTTCTCTTCCCAGATATGTAAGAAAGGAGAAGGGAGGATGAAGTGGATAATGCGCTGTTGCTAAAGATCGAGGTAAACTGGCTCGAAAAGCGGTTATGTTCGTTATCGCCTTGCGAGTCTCTCTCTCTCTCTCTCTCTCGGACCACAGAAATGAATCGGATTAAGTCGCTCGCTTTCTATATTTTCAAGTTTCATGAACGTATAATGCATGGAACAGGCATCTACGCACATGCTCGATATGTGTATATATATGTATTATATATGTATATATATATATATATTATATACATAATATACATAATATATATATGATATATATATATGTATATATACACATACATACATACATACATTCATACATACATACATACATACACACACACACACACACACACACACACACACACACACATATATATATATATATATATATATATATA
>NC_087221.1:15134438-15166938 GCF_015104395.2 Macrobrachium nipponense | reverse complement strand
ATATATATATATATATATATATATATATGAGAGAGAGAGAGAGAGAGAGAGAGAGAGAGAGAGAGAGAGAGAGCGCCGTTTTTATGTCCAAATACTCTCTTGATGATGAGATAATAACATTAAACATATAAAGTGTAAGATGAGAACAGTCAGATACAGTATATGATAATAATTATAAAATCTAGACCCGTCCTGACTTCAATCTGGATGAGGTTTCGTGATTAGCAGATTTGTACCTTATTTTGAACCCTTTGGTGTTGATGTTGGTGTTGCTTTATCCTCATCAAGGAGCCAAAGTGTCCTGATTGGCAACAGGCCAATTAAAACGGTACACAATCTTTGAGTCGTGCGCTGCCGGCATTCTTGCTTAATGATATACGGAACTTTTCAATTTATAATTTGTGAAGAATTTAGTTGTAATATTTACTCTTCGGAAATACTTAAGAAATTATTTTTTTATTCCAGACTGAAAAGAGCTATTTCCATAATCATTTAGGAATAGAAATTTTACATTAAAGCCTAACTTTTGGGTCCAACTTTAGGGTCCAACACTATTTGGGTGGTATAAATGTTCCAAGTCTTCCTCTACCTTTGAAAACTTATTCAGGAAAACCTTTGTTAGTGACTAAGGTTTTTAAGAATATTATTTCATAGCGGATATCTTTTCGCATAAAGTTTATTTATACTATATACATACACACACACGCACACGCACACACACACACACACACACACACACACACACACATATATATATATATATATATATATATATATATATATATAAATTGGATGTGTCTACCTTTATTAAGTCATTGTGATCAGATTTTTATTTTTCCAATTTCGTACTTTGTCGCTTTGTCGTATGTTTGATATTCATGAAATTGAACTCTTCTAATTTGTACACACATACACACACACATATGCTATATATAGTACATACATACATACGAGTAAACATTGTATTCGCTACGTACATAAGATATACGGTATATATTACTAGTGAAGGTCACTTACCTGCTTTCACAGGAATTGTGGACCCATGAAATGTTTATCATTCGAGAAATATATGAAAAAAGTGATTTTATGCTAATGAAGCTTTTTAGATTCTGCGAATATTTTATGAATATCAAGTCCATTACCGTCATGAATACCATATTGTTTGGAATGCAAAATACCTCAAATCTTGAATGAGGTTTTTTTTTCTCATTTTTAAAAGTAAGCCTTTAGATATTTTCGCCATTTTACGAGATGCATTTTTGTTTCTCCTTCTTTTCGCCATTAGTACCTGAATGAGATATTGGAGCTTTAAAAAGCCCATTGGGAAAGGGAGGAAAATAGCTCCGCTTTTTGGAAAACTCCGTTCATTCCCCCGCCCCTCCCCCCACCACGAGAAACAATTTTTTCTTTGTTAAAATGGAATGAACAAAAAAATATTGGTTCTTCTTGTATAGATCACTCTTCTTCAATATGAGTTTACCATTGGTGCTTTTGCGTTCATTATTTATTTGGTATTGTGTCAAATTATAGTATCTGGGATCCTCTTTGTCTTCTGGTTTTTCATTTCCTATCGCAGTGCGCAGCAATTTTGGGCTTCACTCTTTTCTTTCCCTTTTCCTTTCCTTTTGGTTACACATCCTCCTTATTTACACTTTTTCTGCTTGCAGATCCTTTTTTTATCATACGTTGTTCTACTACTATTTGGTCCGTCTACATTTCTATCTTCTTCATATATATATATATATATATATATATATATATATATATATATATATATATATATATATATATATATATATATATATATATATTTATATATATATACCAGTCTATTTTATTTTCTGTCTGTCTCTTACCGACTAAACTTACATATATTGACCTTTCTAAACTTGTCTTTTCACACATGGAAATTCATTTCGTGTTCCTTTATGGATCTCTTCTACATCCTTGCCGTTCGTTTTCTTATGCCTTTATTACCCTCAAGTCTTATTTTTTTTTTTTTTTTTTTTGCCTGATCAATAACTGCTGCTTGTTTTGTGTTTGAAAGTTTCATGTTCCTCCTTCACGCAAGTTTTTTTTCTGTAATTTTGTTCTTTTTGGATAACGCTTTTTTCCACCCTCTTGTTTGAAGTCTTTCATTGTTTAATGTTCTCTCTCTCTCTCTCTCTCTCTCTCTCTCTCTCTCTCTCTCTCTCTCTCTCTCTCTCTCTCTCCGTTAAAATGGAGATAGCAAATGAACCCTTCATCCCCCAAATGCGGTCAAGAACGGGACGGAAGTAGGGAGATGACTGAATCTGAAGGGGATTTCTCTCTCCAAGGGAAATGAATGAGAGAGGTTGCCCCGCAGAACCAGTGACACAAAGACACTTCCCACGCGGTAAGACACACAAAGAAAAAAGAATAAATTAAGCAGGTATAAAAGGGAAAGGAGATAATTGAAGTTAACAAATGGAAGCGTAAAAGGTTTCAGATGAGTCGCCTGAATCCAGTTTTTGTTGGAAAGTTTATGAAGATTAGAAATGAAGAGTGAGTCGATTTGATGATGAAATATAACCTGGATGACGCGTATAGCTGCAGATTAGAAATCTGGGAAATAATTTATGTCAACGAATATATGGACTGCTGGTTGTCATCGGAAAGGCTTTTATTTGAAGCAATACTTTAGACTATGTTTCCAACATAAATCCAGGAAAACGTGGAACATTTGTACTATACCTCTTATAGATTCCTTTTCATCCCCTAATTTGAATTTTCGTTTCTCAATAAATTTCAGTGGAAAGCAATATCGCATGTAAGACTCGGAAGTATTGAGAGAGAGAGAGAGAGAGAGAGAGAGAGAGAGAGAGAGAGAGAGAGAGAGTCAGTCGCGCTCCTCACCCGAAAAATTCTGGGAAAATAACCTTGGGCCAATC
The DNA here is from genome assembly GCF_015104395.2 of Macrobrachium nipponense. Taxonomy (NCBI): domain Eukaryota; kingdom Metazoa; phylum Arthropoda; class Malacostraca; order Decapoda; family Palaemonidae; genus Macrobrachium; species Macrobrachium nipponense. Next base: position 15,164,026 of record NC_087221.1, on the reverse strand, counting down.
TCGAAGATCCATCTATCCTCCTTCTTGGAGCTCCCAAACCAGCTGCCCGACAGCTGGTAAAAGGGATGATTTAATGCGATTGCAGATGGGTGAGAAGGATGGAGAGGGATAGAGAACGGATAAAAGCGCTTGCCGGATTGAGATGGTCATAAGAAGGTGGGAAATAACCTTAGTATTTAAAGATTTACACTCTCTCTCTCTCTCTCTCTCATCTCATCTCTCTCTCTCGTCTCTCTCTCTCTCTCTCTCTCCTCTCTCTCTCCTCTCCTCTCGTCTAAACTCCTCCTTTCCGTTTTTTTCGCGTCTTAAAATGCTTTTAAGTTTTCATCTCTCGGTGTGTATTATTGTAGTTAGTTTCTAGTTTGTGTTGTTTTTTCAGTTTCAGATTTGTCTATTCCTGTCTCCTGTATTACAAATGTGTTTTTAATGATCTGTTTCTAGTTGCGGAAGCAAATTTTTTGTTGTTTTTTTTAATTTTTATTAGTAATTTCCCTCTCTCTCGCCTCTTCTCTCTCTCTCTCTCTCTCCTTTATCATCACCTCTGATCTTCATTGTGTTACATTAGTTAGTTGACGTTTTCATGTCAGTAGCTGCTGAGAAATTTGAATTTTCCTCACGACCGTTTTAAGAACTTTTGATGAGATACACATCCGAACAGCTTTGCCACTCGAATGTAATGAGTAATTTTTGCTTAACTTTTGCTTGCATTCGTCCAAGTTGATTGATTAATTAGTGTAAGTTGACTGAAACCGAATCTTTACTGCCCGGATCGTTTTTTTGGGTCTCTCAGGTGTTTGTCCAGTGCTGATGTGGTGATCTCTTCATTTCCGGTTTCGGCGTTCAGTTTCTAAGACGGGACTTCACTTCACATCTGCGTTGACATCAGTATTAAAATCGTCATCTAGGGGAGATAACACACGTAATGCTTATACCAAGTTTAATCTAAATCCTGTTTTCTGTTCTCGAGAGAATTTATTGAATTCATAGCCAATGAGAAAAGCTTGGAGCCCGGCTGGCGTAAGGCCAGCTTGCTTTCAAAACAATAGCCAGTCTCTTGGCAATCCAAGGGTACATGGCGGATCGAATGCAATTAGGCGCCACGTAAATTGTCAGGCAGCCGGTACAGGTTCTCTTAACTGTCATTTGCCGGATGGTAAAGTGCGTAATGGCTTTGGGCCAGACAGTTTGATCTAAAAAAAATGGTTGTTGTTATGTAGAGCTACATTCACATTGAAATCATTAACTGAATTTGATTTTAGTCGAGTAGGTTTCCATGTAAACGGCTTCTCTGTATGTGGAGCCCAAGTGTGATCAATAAATGGCTTTATAATTTTAGTTTCTTCCACCTTTTATTTTAAGGCAAAGAAAATTATTGTGTTATATATGATTACTGACTGGTGTACCATGGCAGTCCCAGGTGTGACGAACTGGGGAAGTCGTGAGTCTGGAATTCATGGCAAAGTTCGGCGTGTTTGAGCTGCAGCAGTTTCTAACTTACAGCTTGAGTTTTCTCTTAAGTCTAATTTTAGCGCAGAGAGAGAGAGAGAGAGAGAGAGAGAGAGAGAGAGAGAGAGAGAGAGAGAGAATATATATGTGGTTTAGATACACAAGATGATAATGTTGCAGAATTTTACAACAAAAGTCATGTATTATTACAAATACGAGACGCCTGAAATTCCTTTGAATCTTAAATCGGCTCCAATCCTTGAATTCTTGAATGCAATTTAAGGGTTTAGTTTATTTTTCATCCTTGACTGAAATAGCTCGTCTACTTTAAACCCAAAAGTATGTCTGGTCCAGGATAGATTCGTGAATTCAGTCTTCGAGCTGCGCAGACTGAAGTTAAAAAGTTTGTTCTGACAAAAAGCTGGTAATGAATTAGGCAATGATTGGATCGGAGGCAATCGCATTTAAATGGAAGAGCATTGTTTCCATCCATTTGGTTACAAGTTCAAAATTAGTTTTCGTGATCCATTTTTTCCCCGATTCCCGTTCTTCAAGAGGAGGGCATTGGCTCTATTAGAGCGCTTGGTTGCTGCTCCAATAGGTCTTTGCGTGTGGAAGAGCGAGAGGAATTTCACTCTTCCTATGCATGAAGATAAGAATAATAATACGGTGTTGTTAATTTTCTATACATATTCCGTTCCCAAAGGTATGCATAAGCCACACAGTATGAAACTGGCAGTCTGTGTCCTCCGGAAGGACTCGGTGTTGTCAAAATGGAAACGTTCTGTGCTATTTTTAGATTAAAAGCAAATATATGAACGAAAAGCAAATATATGAACAACATTCTACACCAAAGAAAAGTCATTCTTTTAGCTTCAGCATATTTTTAAAAATGCACATCTTGGTGAGTAGATGATGACACGATACGAGCACAGCTGGCCACCGAAGTTCGATCAGTGGAAGAAAATGGTTATGAGGCTTCCCATTCTTTTGACAGCAAACCTGCACCGAAAGGCGATAGGTGTGCAAGTGTCTGTCTGTCTGCCTGTCCGTGTGCGTGCTCCCCATAATCAAGGATTTGTCTTTTTAGAATTAATGTACTGAGAAAGCAGCGCTGTGCATTTCTGCATTATTGTACTTTTTAAAACATGAATTGACGAATCATGATCACTTGCCGTTCTATCTGGAGTTACGTCGTAATTGTTTGTATTAAATTCGTATGGCTCTGCGGCCTCTGACTTTGAATAACTTCGACAATTTCGGAGATGGAGCACCGTCATTTGGAACACATCACAGTTATGATAGGGAGTGAAAAGCATCCCTGCGTCACTGTTACAACTCTCACGATAGATTCGTGCACACACAAACACACACATATATATACGTATATATATGTATGTGTGTTTCTATGTTCATATTCAGTTGTACTCTTCTCAGTCACGAAGGTAAAATATTTCGATGTGCCCCGCGATGGTAAAGAAGGAGAAACCAAAGAGAGAAGGAAAAAAAAGGAAATAAGAACTCTCTCTCTCTCTCTCCTCCTCTCTCTCTCTCTCTCTCTCTCTCTCTCTCTTTTCTTCTCTCTCTCTCTGGTTCCTCCTTCGTTATTACTATGGAGTATATCGAGATTAAATATATGTATATATATATATAAAATGTGTGTGTGTGTGCGTTTATGATTTTAATCATTATACCTAGTACATCTTACTTTTCGTATATCCAATGATTCATTTGCTCTTAATGTCATCATGACGTAGTCGGATGGAAAATGTAACTTGTGAGGAAGCCTGGATGTATACTATCACTCGTAGAGTCCTGTTCCTCTCTTGAGGAAATTCGTTGGATATTAATGATATAAGAATGTGAGTGATAAGAATTTTTTTAGGAATATCTAGGTGCAAACTAGTTAAAAAAGAATTTAGGAATTCCAAGATGCAAACTAGATGAAAGAGAATCTAGGTATTCCAAGATGCAAACTAGATAAAAGAGAATCTAGGAATTCCAAGATGCAAACTAGATAAAAGAGAATCGAGGAATTCCAAGATGCAAACTAGTTAAAAAGGGAATCTAGGAATTCCAAGATGCAAACTAGATAAAAGAGAATCGAGGTATTCCAAGATGCAAACTAGTTTAAAGAGAATCTAGGAATTCCAAGATGCAAACTAGATAAAAGAGAATCGAGGTATTCCAAGATGCAAACTAGTTAAAAGAGAATCTAGGAATTCCAAGATGCAAACTAGATAAAAGAGAATCTAGGAATCCCAAGATGCAAACTAGACAAAAGAGGATCTTGGAATTCCAAGATGCAAACTAGATAAAAGAGAATCTAGGAATTCCAAGATGCAAACTAGACAAAAGAGAATCTAGGAATTCCAAGATGCAAACTAGACAAAAGAGAATCTAGGAATTCCAAGGTGCAAACTAGACAAAAGAGAATCTAGGAATTCCTAGATGCAAACTAGACAAAAGAGAATCTAGGAATTCCAAGATGCAAACTGGTCAAAGAAGAATATGTAGGTAAAACTACTGTTCAAATTATAAGTAATTGTACTACCCCTGTTACAATGAATGCAACCATTGATCACTCGGTAAGTCTCTCATTACTGATACTATTCGAGGGGTCAATAACTACGTAGCATATTGCCAAGCGTTTATTGCAAATTTGAAGGATAATTATTACGCAATTAACCTCTTAAGCAAGTGATTAAGGATAAGTTATTACCAGATCGAGGACTCTAGAGTCGACTGAAGGTCGTAACTCGGATCCAAATGAAGGCATTTGATATTATATATGCCGGGGAGCAAAGCAGGGGCCTCCCGAAATAATCGAGCTGATATTTATTTTTCATGAAGTTATGAATTTACGATCATCTTGGTGTATTGCAGCATCTCATCAGGTACTGCCACCTACACGAACGACCTCTTATCATTTATTTAGATTTTCGTATCGAAACATACCTACACACCTCCCTCTCTTAGACGGCGTCAATAACCTCGTCGTTGCGACGCCAGTAAGAATTAATAAATCAATCAATCAATCCCTCTCTTAGAAATGTAGCTGGACGCGGGCACACTTGTCTAGTGTTTATGTTACCAATGAGGATTGTAATGTAACGAGCTTGTTGGTAGCGCGCTGGAACCCGGCGCTGATGTCTCCCTTATCCTCCCGTTCCCTACCTACACTGCCCCAATCCAGGGCGGACAAACAGATTTGCATGAGGAGGGCCAATGGTCCTCTGCCCTCCCGTTCCCCCTACCTACCCCACCCCCACCCGGGTGGACAAACCAGTTTGCAAGGAGAGGGTGGCTGCGTCATGTCTTCCCCTCGAGCCCCACAGGGGAAGACAAACAAGAACCAGTCGGATTTCCTCATTAAAGATATTTAAGTTATCGCTGCTCCTCTGCGTACTCACGGATAAAGGAGGCTTTCCACTGCCAAACGTGGCCCGATCACATATTTGGTTTAATAAGGCTCTTGCGAGATCAGATCCACAGGAAAATGGTATTCCGTCAGCATTTAAGGTTTATTTTAAGTCTTAAACATGGCATCTAACACGTCTTGCACTTTGGGGCTGGTTGCCAAAAATGAAGATGACAGCCTTCCTCGCGAGTCCCCGGCCGATGTTTTGTCGATCTGAAGTAGTTGACCCATTTTGTCACGAAGCAAGTTCGCGAAGAGCCGAGTTACTAAGTTGGAATAAACAAGTTTGCTCTGGTAATGCTCATTTTGACATTATGACCAAGCCTGTCATTCGTAATGTTTTCTTTGTGAATACTTTTCCTTCTCCTCTTCCATTTTGGTGAAATAGTCAGCCAATTGAATGGATAATGAAGACTTAAATGTGACCTCCTTATGAAATACTATAAATTGGAAGAAGGGTCAAGTTTCTTCCTTCAAGAGGGAAACTTTAACAAATTTGAAGTAGTTGTAATTAAATGATCTCTTTTAATTGCGTTAGTTTTTCAAAAGTTCTAGACGAATAATAAAATCAAAGTAATCAATAATTGTAAGTGTATCCATTTGTTATTTTGTAAACAATTTTTCTTTAGGAGTTTATTATGCGTGAATATATGGTGTGGTTGCATGTATATTTTATTTTTATATCAATATGAACTCAACTTCCTTTTTCCTTTATTAGGTGATCATAGAAAATAAGCCCAAAGGCTGCCAATGCCAGAAGTCTGTTTTAATTGGAAAGATTATTGGCAAATAGAAGTTGTGTGTTTTCATGACTTCTAGTTTAAGAATTTAGCCTCCAGCATATGCAGGCGAATAATGGAAACCTATTGCCTGCACAAAGGGCTGAACCTGCGTTAGCATAATGTATTTTTAATCTTCCAAAGAAACAAAAAATTAAATAAAATCTTGGAGATACAAATAATATAGCACCATTGTTATTACACCATTGGTATTACATCTTTTTAATAAGATATTTTAGATTCTTGCATGATCTAACGGCACACTTGGCTGGGTTTTGCATCGATAATAAACGTCAGGAATGAATAGATATTATTCTTCGTCGCTTGAAAATATAATACGTTGATAACAAAGAATAGAAATGAAGATCAGGCATACTAGGGACTCTTTATCTCATTCTTTCTTGAAATTATACCTCACTTCAAGTGTATTTTTAGTTTGCCTCTCTCTCTCTCTCTCTCTCTCTCTCTCTCCTCTCTCTCTCTCTCTCTCTCTCTCTCTCTGTCAAGGACTGTTCCTGTTACCTTTCAAGTTACGTATATTGCGTTTCCCTTACCTGTGCTAAGAGTGGTGTTACAATTGTCCTACAGTGAAAAACTTGATGGCTGAAAACGATATAGATGGAAGCTTCCCGAAGCACGAGGCTTTGGGAGAACCATCTGTCTTTTGCCATATATAACAGTTCGAAGGAAGTTATGCAACAGAGTTGGTTGAGGTCAGGAAGATAATTACTCAACTACGTTATCGCCAGAAGACCTTTAATTAAGTACAGCGGTGTTAAGGTTATGCAGTAATTATGTATTACAGTTGGAAGCTTTATAATGTATATCATAGTAATGATATATATATAATAATTATATATTTAATATTATATTATACTATATACACACACACACACACACACACACACACACATATATATATATATATATATATATATATATCTATATATATTATATATATATATAATTATAAAAGGCACATTAAAACACTGGTGTAATGGGCCTTTTATACTCGAGACGTAACCTGCTTTAACAGAACAATTTATTTTCATATAGTATATATATACACATATATTTTTGTTTGTGAGTAAAATATACCTACATATATGTATATGTGTACAATTTTATATTTAGATATACACATACAAACATACATTCATACTTTTCTTCCATATGTGTTGGTGCACATATGGATATCTATAACGTACTGGTAGCACTTGCAATCTTCCAGGCTGAGGTCTTCAAATCAAAACAAAACTGCTGTTACTGTGTTTCTTCATTTTCAAGACAACGCTGCTTCACCCATCAACCCATGGCCTTCTGAAGGGCTACACTAGATTGACAATGGAACTGCATTCTATTATGTAGGAGAGAACAGTGAGAAAAATTATTTTAGAACAAGAACCTAAAATTAAAATTGAACATATTTCAGTTCAGAAACATGAAGATTACAAAGTTCACAAGCAAGATGGTTCTCCATGAATCCTTTGGCTCCAGAGAGAGCCCTTTCACAGGCAAAGATGCATCGCCATGAATCGTGTGACTCCAAAAAGAGCCATTTCACAAGCAAGATGTTTCTTCATGAATCCTGTGGTTCCAGAGAGAGCTATTTCACAAGCAAGATGCTTCTCCATGAATCATGTGGTTCCAGAGACTTATTTCACAAGCAAGATGCTACACCATGAATCCTGAGGTTCCAGAGAGCCATTTCACAAGCAAGATGCTTCGCCATGACTTGTGGTTCCAGAGACCTATTTCACAAGCAAGATGCTACACCATGCATCCTGTGATTCCAGAGACCTATTTCACAAGCAAGATACTACACCATAATTCCTGTGGTTCCAGAGAGAGCCATTTCACAAGCAAGATGCTTCGCCATGAATCCTGTTGTTCCAGAGAGAACCATTTCTCAAGCAAGATGGTTCTCCATGAACTCTGTTGTTCCAGAGAGAGCCATTTCGCAAGCAAGATGCGTCGCCATGAATCCTGTTGTTCCAGAGAGAGCCATTTCACAAGCAAGATGCTTCTCCATGATTCCTTTAGTTCCAGAGAGAGCCATTTCGCAAGCAAGATGCTACACCATGAATCCTGTTGTTCCAGAGAGAGCCATTTTGCAAGCAAGATGCTACACCATGAATCCTGTTGTTCCAGAGAGAGCCATTTCACAAGCAAGATGCTTTGCCTTGAATCCTGTTGTTCCAGAGAGAGCCATTTCGCAAGCAAGATGCGTCGCCATGAATCCCGTTGTTCCAGAGAGAGCCATTTCGCAAGCAAGATGCTTCTCCATGATTCCTTTAGTTCCAGAGAGAGCCATTTCGCAAGCAAGATGATTCTCCATGAATCCTGTTGTTCCACAGAGAGCCATTTCGCAAGCAAGATGCTTCTCCATGATTCCTTTAGTTCCAGAGAGAGCCATTTCGCAAGCAAGATGATTCCATTCCATGAATCCTGTTTTCGCACAGAGAGCTCATTTTCGCAAGCAGATGCCTTTCTCCATGGATTTCTTTTAGTTCCAGAGGAGACATTTCGCCAGCAAGAGCTTTCTCAATGAATCCCTGTTGTTTCCAAGAGAGAGCCATTTCGCAAGCAAGAGGCGTCGCCATGAATCCTGTTGTTCCAGAGAGAGCCATTTCACAAGCAAGATGCTTCTCCATGATTCCTTTAGTTCTAGAGAGAGGCATTTTGCAAGCAAGATGCGTCACCATGAATCCTGTTGTTCCAGAGAGAGCCATTTCACAAGCAAGATGCTTTTCCATGAATCCTTTAATTTTAGAGTCATTTCACAAGCAAAATGCTTTGCTATGAATCCTGTTGTACCATAGAGAGGCATTTCACGAGCAAGATGCTTCTCCATCAATACTGTGGTTCCAGAGAGAGCCATTTCACAAGCAAGATATGAATCCTGTGGCTACACAGAGATCCATTTCACCGGCCAAGATGTTTCTCCATGAGTACACCGGCTCCAGTTGGAGCCCCAAAGTCTGCAGCCAACTTTTCCAGCGCAGTTTTCATGCTTCCTCTAAGTTAGGATCTACAATGAGACTGGTTCCAGACTCCCAGGGTTCCTCGAGGGTAGCTGTCGGTGACGAACATAGTTGATATCGTAAAGTGTTCACTCCTCCTCCGAATTTAAGCTTGTAAACTACGCTTCCTTGGATCTCCTCTCCCATGGGCGACGGTGATTCCCACGACAATGGGTGGAGGCTAAATTTGCGTGACTACAGGCTTCCAGGCGTCTGTCTTCTGTGTAAGTATACAAAGGGAATTATTTGTTGGAAGTATACTGCACAGGGAGTTTATCCACAATTTAGCATTTATAATAAAAATATGTCTGTGACTAACGGACTGCTTTTTGCCATGGATCCAGCCTACCTTATGGAATTATATTTATATATATATATATATATATATATATTATATATATATATATATATATATATATATATATATATATATATATAGAGAGAGAGAGAGAGAGAGAGAGAGAGAGAGAGAGAGAGAGAGAGAGTTTTACCTCTAATTAAAGTAAATCCAAGAGGACGAGATATCTATCTGTTTTTCAGGAGGTATTTTAGAACCCACTATGCAGTCTGCTAACGATTAGGAACCTTTTTCAGGAACGGCACTACGAATGTAGCGAAACCTGCCAGTTTCACTCCGTTTTTGCTCAAAACAATTCAAACACAAACACTTGGCAATGCTGGTATATTTCAATACAGGAACCGAAGATGAAAAAGGTTCAGGAGGATGGGTTTAGAGAAGGCAGAGGGAACAGAGCTATTAAAACGAGCAAAGTGAGAGTTTCTGGTTCGTGAGGAGAGATTACCTGTGTGCGTGTTTGTGTGTGTGTGGTGTGTGTGTTGAGAGAGGAGGAGGAGTGAGAGAGGAGGACGATGCGAGATGAGGAGGGATGGAGAGTTTCGTAGGAAGAGCGAGACCAGAGATGACGACCGGGGTTGAGAGAGACGACGAGAGAGAGAGAGAGAAGAGTAGAGAGAGAGAGAGAGAGAGAGAGAGAGACGCAGCAGGTGAGGAACTGTGAGTGAAGGAAAAATAATGTTTTTTGTATTGTTTTTGTTGAAGCCGCTGCTGTTGTGTGTGTGCCGTTGTGTGGGTGGTATTGATTTCGAAACTTTTCGTACCAGCGATGTTTATCGTTTTTCGTTACTGGCGCTTTTTTCTTTTTTCTTTCCATTTCAGAGTTTTTACGAACACACACTCAACTTTTCGTTGTAGATAAATGTGGAACACAGAGGCGTCTTTCCGTCAGGTCTGTGTCACTGTGCAAATGCGCATACATATTTACACGCAGTCTGACATGTGTAATATATAAACATATTTCCCTCTGTAGAAACAAAACAAGTCACGGACTCATACATACACACACACATATATATAGATAGATATATAAATGAAAAAAAAATAGAATTTTATTTTTAATATTTGGGAATTTCTTACTTGATGCCAGCAAAATTCCCTTTTTAGCCTTAAAAATGTGACATTTCATGAAACGTCTGCGACTAAATTTGTAAGAATGGACGTCTTTGTTTCCCCTTCTCCTTGAGGATATATATTATATATATATATATATATATATATATATATATATATATATATATATATATTGTATGTATACTTGGTACCTTTGTGGAAAATTTTTATCCTGTACGATAGCTTAAGTTTCTGTTAGCCTATTTGTACCCTTAACAACCTCCTCGTACATCCAAAGTATGTTCCGTGTTTACATCTCAGATAAGGGTATTTATAAAAAATATTGGATGCAAAGAGATTGCTAAGGCGATCCTTAACAGTACAACAACGAACCAATGATTAGAGGATTATTCTGAGGACAGAAATACAGCTCTTACGAAACTGATCATCGTGTAAGAAAGGAAAACCCACAAAAAATATTATTTTTGGTGTAGTCAGCACTGCCAGTGCTGTTGAATGCACTAAAAATGATGATAGAGGTTAGTCTATCGTACAGGATGCAAATTTATTGTCAACTAAAAAATTCCCCTTCGGTCAACATTCCTTAAAATATATTATTTCTGAGGTAGAGCTAATTGGATATTTTGGCAATTTAATAAGAATAGATGAGTTGGAACCAATCAAATGAGCTAAAAACATACCGATGATGGGGAGGAGTAGTGTTGGGGACCGTCAGGGGATCAGATGGATGGATGTGGTGAGGAGGGATATGGGTGAGGTGGGACTGGGAGATAATGATGCAAGGAATCAAATAGATGGAGAAAGTTGACTCGAGCGGCCGACCCTGCCATATAGTGGGATTAATAAGGTCGAAGGTAGAAGAAGAAGAGCTAATTGGATATTAAAATATATTTGTAGCTTAATGCTTATATATGAATCACGGTGATGCGACAAAATTAATTCATATATATATATATATATATATATATATATATATATATATATATATATATATATATATATATAAATATATATATATATAACTCATTAATAATAGCTTCACTCTACCCAAGGAATAATTTATTCATTTGGTGGCTGAGTGAATGAGTCGGCTGTCAATTTAAATATTTATTAAAAGTTTATGGGTTCGAATCTTGGTCATTGTAGGTGCACTTATATATAAATTCTTACAGAGAAACAATATAAAAATGAACATTTATATACATATGTATGTGTATATATGTATATATATATTATATGTATATACATATATGCCTGATTATATACATTTATATATATGGACTTGCTGACCAACCTGTTGCTGCCCGGGAAATCTCTGATCACAACCGGTAAATTCTCTCTCTCTCTCTCTCTCTCTCTCTCTCTCATTCCTATTGGGGTTTTCTCTATTCATCCCCGGGAGTGTCAATATTCATCTCAGCGACCTCAAAAACTATGGATTAAACACTAATATCTGTCGTTTTCTATTATTTTTACGTCTAACCCATTCTCAACCCCCCTTTCTATCAGGGCTGAACTTGGATTTGAAGGGCATTAAGAGGTTCACTATTCTTCTCGGCAACCTCAAAAACTGTCATTTTTGGTTATTTTTGCGTCGCCCCTTCCCACCCTTTCTCAATCCACCTTTCTATCATGGCTGAACTTGGACTACAAGGACAGCGGGAGTGTCACTATTTGTCAAAGTGATCTTGAAAACTACTGATTAAACAATAATATCTTTCGTTTTTGGTTATTCTTACACGTCAACATCCTTTTCTTACCCACTTTTCACCCCACCCCTCTTCCTATCAGGGCTGAACTTGGACTTGAAGGGCATCAGGATTGTCACTCTTCATCTTAGAGTCCCTGAAAATTATGGATTAAATACTAATATCTGTAGTTTTCAATTATATTTAAATGTCGCCCCCTTCCCAACCCCTTCGCACCCTCTCCCTATTGGGACTGAGCTTGTAATTAAAGGGCATGGAGAGGGTCACTATTCTTCTCAGCGACCTCAAAAACAATGGTTTAGACACTATTGTCTGTCATTTCAGTTAGTTTTACATTTCACCCCCTTCTCACCTATCTCGCAATAGGGGCTGAACTTGGACTTAAAGGGCATCGGGAGTGTTACTATTCTTCTCAGGAACCTGGAAAACAATGGATTAGACACTAATCTCTATCTGTCATCGTTTTCTGTAATTTTTACATTTCCTCCCTTCCCACACCCCTGCTCAGTGCGTTTCAAAGCATATGTGGAACACACCCACACACATACATGCATTCATTTTTATATGTATACGAATATATAGATATATTAATAACATTTTTCTTTTCATATATATGAATAAAAGAGGGTCTTGAAGACACCGGAGAACAGTAATAACTACGTCCACCAAGATACACATCATTATATATATATATATATATATATATATATATATATATATATATATATATATATATGTGTGTGTGTGTGTGTGTTTGTGTGTGTGTGTGTGTGTGTTTTCGTAAGTGTGCTCTCGAGTGCTTACGTGGGGGTTGTATAAATATATATAATTTCATATATATTTTTCTCGGTCCCTTTACATTTACATTTGTTTTGCGGGTCTCCATGCCGAAGAGAACTTCAATGCCGACGCCTTGACCCTTCTGAAATCGCACCATTTCCGCTTTGTTGAATATTCCCCAGTTTGCTTGCTTTCACAGGGAGCTTATTCCTACCTGCATTATATTACGTATTTTAATTTATGCCTGGCTGCGTAACAGTCCGATTATTCCTCTCAAGTATAATCTTTTCTTCTTTTGTGGGCATTTACATTTCTGCTCAAGTGTACTCGTCTATTTGAGTCTGTTTTGATGTTTGTTCAGTATTTGATGCGGAAATTTGCACTTGTGGTGGCACAGTATAGTGTGATGATTCTAATTCAGCTCATTTCTTTATAATTTCAGCGGGCAATTTTAACTCTGCAAGTAATTATTCTCCGTTCAAGGAAATTCCAGTTGAAGTCTTACCACTACTACTACTACCACTACTACTAAAAAACTATCTAGCTTGTTGAATAAGTATTCTGCTTTGATTTGGAAATACAAAAAATGGGCGTTAATTATTCGTGAGAAGGAAGACTGTGTTACAATGACTGAAATAAATGAATCGAAGGTGAATATAGTAGAGGGACGTTACAGAAATGAAGTATAAATACGACTGTAATGTTAATTACGAAGAGAATAAATATCTTTTGCAACAACTGCTATAAGTGATGACAATATCAATAAATGGAATGACAGTTGTTTTGACGTTTTTTCATGTCTGAAATATGATGAGGCCATAGTATGACCCCTGTAAGATTCGATTATCGGCACTGCACTTCAACACATTTGCATATTTGAAAAGGACATTCTCTCTCTCTCTCTCTCTCTCTCTCTCTCTCTCTCTCTCTCTCTCTCTCTCTCTCTCTCTCTCATGAATTGCTGGGTTTATTTCTGTATTTCCATTCGGGCTTTGTCTTATCTTTGTTCATTATATATGCTCATGTGGTATCTCTAACGAAGCTAGATAAAAGAAATAATTTTATACGGATGATTATTTAGAGTTGAGAAATGCGAGATGGTCTTCTGAAAGCCTCGCCTCTGTTCTGTTACTTACCATTTTAGCTTCTTTCTTCCTTTGCTCTAATTTTCCGTTCCTGCTGAAGAAGAAAGCCTCTCTGCAGGTAGTAATTAGTGCTCAGGCAACATATTAAATCGCGTTTGCTTTATTTGCTTCTACAGAATGTGTGTCTGAGGCAGTCGGGATCTCCTGTCTAGATGGTTCTTTCGCTCTGTATTAGCAGCAGTTGCTTGTTTGTATTTTTGTTTCTTTTGTTCATGATTGAACTTCTTAGAAAAAGATTTTTTTTTTCTCGGACGTAATACCTTGTATGAAATGAAGATAGAAGTTTGTAATACTTGCCAGAAAAGTGGACAATGAATGACCAGAGAATTCTTTCTAAAATGTAGCTTAGTTTCTGTGTTTTTTACATTTTCTTTGGATCAGTCTGCCAAGATGTTTGGTCCATGTTTTGAGGTCACGGCATAGACATGTTTGGAGTAGCAGAATTTACCGCGAGTTAATTCTGAAGAAATGAATTAGTTCTGAAGAATTGCTCTCGAGTCGTTTTCATCCGAATAAAGAAGTCTTATTTCTTCGCATTCGTCTGGTGTTTTTCACGATAATTGGGTTTGTTTACGCTACTCTATACGGCAACAAGAGGTTTGTGTTGTGTTTTCTCCACTTTCTGAAATAGAAAGTATTTGAGGCATACAATGTTACATATTTGAGAGTAGAATATGAGTATTTTCCTTCAGTTTTTAGTTTTCTGTGAAAGAAAACTATCGAGATGGCTATTGTCCTTTCGTCTGCACTCTCAGATTTCGTCCGCACTCTCAGATCTTAAAAACTACTGAGGCTAGAGGGTTGCAAACTTGTATGTTTATCATCCATCCTCCAATCATCAAGCATAACAAATTGCAGCCCTCTAGCCTCAGGTTAGTTATCCATACTATCCATAATCGTATGTCTGGCTGCGCTATAGGTGCCAACAAAACAGGCCACCACCGGACCGTGGCTGATAATTTTGTACAACATTATGCACTGTACAGAAAATTCTATTGCGAAGAAACTTCGGAGCATTTTTTACTTTTTTTTCAGTTCTATCTAGAGGTGTGGTTCATGTTCAAGTCGATTGAGATTAAAAGCGTTTGAAAAGGTTTGAGGTTGCAGGTGGGCGGCAGAGGCAAGGGAAGGGTAATTGCGCCGTTGTACAGTCTTTGGGATCAAACATTTTCACATAAACCCAGGTCGCCTCTTCACCCAAGCTATGACTACGGGGTATCTGGCAGTGCTCCTCTTCACCAAAGCTATGACTGCGGGGTATCGGGTAGTGTTTGATAGCAGGTAGACCTATGGGCACCCACGATACCCCCTATCCGTTAAGTATATCTTGGTGTTACCAGACCACTGAGCTGATTAACAGCTCTCTTAGGGCTGGCCCAAAGTATTATATATTTTTACGTGGCTAGAAAGCAATTGGTTACCTAGGAACGGGACTTACAGCTTATTGCGGGATCCGAACCATATTATATCGAGAAATAAATTTCTATCACCAGAAATAAATTCCTCTGATTCCGCGATGGCCGAGCCGAGAATCGAAGTTCGGACCACCGGATTGGCAGCCGAGCGCGAAATCCGCTCGTCCAACGAGAAACCTAACCACCACCACCACCACCACCACCACCACCACCACCACCCCACCATCCGTAGATCACAGGGATAGTAAGGTCGTTGCACGCGTGGAAGGTGTCAGCAAGTCATGAATGAGGCATGATCTCTGGACGACAAGGGAGTGAGGTTAGCAACAAATCCACTGATCTGCAACGATCCAATTGTGATGGCACCTTTAGAGTCTTCCACTGTCACTTAATATTTGAGTTCTCTTCATTTTGGTCTTCATCCCAGAATAGCCACAAGTTATTTGAGTCCAGTCTTTATTCCTTCATAACACTATTACTTTTCAGAGGATCCTGCACTTGGTCAGTAAATAAAAAAATGTCGGATTCAAACCCTAGAAAAAGCTTTTCTATACATTTAAGGGGCTAGAGTTTGAGTTCACGCCAACTAGGATTACATTATTTTCATAACTTTACAGCATCTAGAATAATAAAACCCGAGTGGATCTTGTTTGTCCTCCCCTGGGTGACCATAGGGGAGACGTGACAGCCACCCACCCCTGCAAACCGGTTTGTCCACCCATGGTGAGGTGGGGTAGGTAGGGAAGCCATCCACCCTCCCATGCAAACCTGTTTGTCCGCCCCAGTTGGAGGGAGGGTAGTTAGGGGATCGGAAGGGTAGGGGAAACAGCACTGCCGGGTTCCTGCGCAGGTACCTCGCGCCAACAAGCTCGTTCAAAAATATGTTTTTAATATATACTTCATTTCCTCGGTTAGGTATGCCAATGGTGCAGTTCAAGGCCTGGTATGAAATGAGTATGTGATATAATATATTTGCCATAGTATTTTCAAGCTTTTAATTCCAGTAATCCATGATGTCACCAGTTACGTCATCTATCAGAGTATGAGATAAGATAGGGATACTAATGAATTGATGGTGGGTGTTAGAAGTCTCCTCCACCTTTCGGTCCTGCAAAAGGGAAGTCCATCGATCAAATATGAAATGGTGTCCCAGATTGAAGAGAATTCGACGTCTTTAGTTGTACTTTGGCGAGAAAATCTCCCAAGTAGTGATTTTGACACGTTATTTTACATTGCGAATGTTAGGCTGCCTTATGATCTGTTGTGTATTATCCTTTTGAATGTGTGTAATGTACATCAAGGGAGGGTGAGGGGGATTCTCTGAAGTGAAGCGTGTTGTGACTAAATATATACATATACAGACACACACACACACACACACACACACACATATATATATATATATATATATATATATATATATATATATATAGGATATCTATATAAAACTAAATTTGACTCTTTTCGACTGAAGTGTAATTACTTATTGAGAGTATAGATTAGCATCAAAATATGTTGATAACCCACTCTATTAACTTTCTATTTTGCTCTCTATCCAGGAAAATTATCCTGTGTCGCCCTTAAAAATTCAACTCGCCCAATTACATTTTAAAACGGTGTCACAGAAGCAAAAAAAAAAAAAAAAAAAATAATAATAATAATAATAAACAAAGCTTCAATTCCGTCAGGAACTTGAGCTGCTTGGCGCGAAGCTTAGCGGCGAAGCGGTGAAAGACGCCCTGAAAAGAGCTCTCGTTACGAGGCCATAATCTGCACATGGAAGCCTGAGTGTGGTCACAGTGACGCTTCTCGAAAAAGGCTCCCGGGCTGGAGAATTCGAGAGGAAGCTGTACGACAATCCTATATCACTGCTCATTATAAATATACAGGCCTGTTTGTTGTGGTGTAAAGGATTCCTTGAAAAAATTTTTTTTTTCTCTCTCTCTCTCTCTCTCTCTCTCCTATCTCTCTCTCTCTCTCTCTCTATTCTCTCTCTCGCTCTCTCTCGATCCTCTCTCTCCTCTCTCGTCTCTCTCTCTCTCATCTCTCTCCATCTCATCTCTCTCTCTCTCTCTCAGACATACACACACACACACACACACACACACACACACATATATATATATATATATATATATATATATATATATATATATATATATATATATATATATATATATACATACATACTTATACTATATATATATATACTATATATATATATATATATATATATATATATATATTATATATATACATATATATATATATATATATATATATATAAAGTTGTAAACATTATATTCCTTAACTTTTAACATTAAATTGAAAAGTGCTGAAATCTATGGTCAATTAGAGCCTTGTTCCACGAACGAAAATTGAAATAGATATTCTATATTTTATTGGAAATAATTTTTCTGTATTGTTCAACATGCACATCATATATTTTCTACATATTCATTCTATAAGATAAATGATAAATATCCCATCCTCAAATTCTTGTATCTTTAACTCAACGCGAAAAAAAATTTCCAGACCTTTATAGGCTCTTCCATAGGCCTTTCCTAGTCCCCCAAAAAGAACGAGAACAACAACTTAAAGTAGTTTACAGGCTTACTCCCCGAGTAAGCGAAAATGCGCCAATACTCATTTAATCATACTGTAAAAAAATTTCGACAGCAACCAAGAATGTGGGTTTTACTGGACTAGAGTGTAATTTTTTATTTGTTGGTTCCTGATCCTTTATGTAAGGTTAGATGATATGCGGAAACGATGTTTTAGCTCTGTCGTTCCCTCATGATGGTCCTACTGTGTTGCCAGTATGAACTTGAGCATAATTAGTGATAAGTTCCGTATATATATGTATCGATGACTAGTGCATTTCGAGGTGGTGTATAGTATTGAAATGAGAATACAGGAAATAGCTTTATATACTAAAATCGTGAAAAAGAAGTGTATAAATTTATTGGAGTTTTGATTTTATATATTATTATTATTATTATTATTATTATTATTATTATTATTATTATTATTATTGTTGTTGTTGTTGTTGTTGTTGTTGTTGTTGTTGTTATTGTTATTATTTTTATTATTATATTATTTTTATTATTATTATTATTATTATTGTAATAAAAGACTGAAATCGTGAAAAAGAAGTTCATAAATTTAATGGAGTTTTGATTTAATATAATTATTATTACTATAATAAAAGACTGAATGAGTATGTATCGCATTTCAAACTTATGCAGTATTGCAATCTGTGGAGAAGTGCGGATCTAATGCCGATGTAATATATCAATACAGAATTTTGTTGTTTCAGATCTTGAAAGAAAATATATTTGTGCATTACTTTCTGTTTTTGTGTGTGTATGTTTTTGTCCGTGTCTGTCTAGCCTCTGAAGAGCTCAAAATTGATAATGAATTTCAAAGGTATTTTGTGGAAGGGAGAGATAACAACTCCCTGAAGCCCCGTAGGGAGCTAGTGCCCTCTTTGCACCACATGCGGTGCACTGTAGGCAGTACTTAATGTTCTTCTAGCTACCCTTCTACCCTTAGTTGCTAACCCTTTTATTCCTCTTACTGTAGCCTCCGTTCATATTCTCTTTTCTTCCATCTATTCACCATCTTCTAACAATTGATTCATAGTTCAACTGCGAGGTTTTCTCTCCTGTTGCAGTTACTTGTTGGACGAGTGGTTTACGTGCTCACCTACCGCTTGGGTGGTCGCCAGTTCGACTCCTCGCTCTGCCAACGTGGAATCAGAGTAATTTATTTCTGGTGAATAGCAATTCATTTCTCGATATAGTGTGGTTTGGATCCCACAATAAGCCGTAGGTCCCGTTGCTAGGCAACCAATTGGTTCCTAGCCACGTAAAAATATAGTCCTTCGGGCCAGCCCTAGGAGAGCTGTTAATCAGCTCAGTGGTCTGGTCAAACTAGGATATACTTAACTTTTTTTCCCCGTGTTACACTTTTCAACCCTTTTTACTGTCAACACTTCAACCCTTTTTACTGTCAGTTTCCGTTTCAGCGCTGAATGACCTCACAGGTCCCAGCGCTTGGCCTTTGGCATAAATTCTATATTCTGTTCTATTCTAGAAACCTTTGAAAGGATGGCTAGGTTTTGAAATAGAAGCAAATCCGTGAAGTGGATCGGGGATGCTTCTTCTTTGCCCTTGGGGTGCGTGAGATCAGAGCAATTTCTAGTATGTGAATGATATGTATATTCATATGTTTGTTTATGGACGTATTCATCATAAATTGGCTTTTCGTTTTCCCTTTCCATACTGCAATTAGACTTTTAAGAAATGATCTTTCAACTTGGGCAATCCATACGAGGGTGCGCTTTAACAATATTTTCATAGATGACCATTGTCCGCAAAACATTTGTTGCTGAGAAATGGGAAAATGTCGTATTGAGGGGAATTTCACTGGTTTTCTGAAGCATGAACTGTCATCCGATTCATTACCAAGGTTTCTGAATTTATTGTATGTCCTATTTTTGTCGGATTCTCTCGCCGTACAATTTGTCTTCTTTGAGTTTCTAACAATGTTATTTTTTTTTTTACCATCTTCCAATGAAATTGAATGAATTTCATAGATTCTCTGCTTTAGCTTTAGCTTTTGAAAGTGATATTCTATCACTAACGACCCTCGGAGCACTTCTATGGTATCTCTGCCTTCAAGTCGAATGCATATATTTCAGAAGATCAAAATACAATTTCAGGGCCTCGGATAATCTAATTCGTAACTTTTTTTATATATATATTTATATGTATATATTTAGATAGTGGCACATATATCGTATTATCATATATATACATACATACATCATACATACATAATACATACATACATACTATATATATATATATATATAATATATATATATAATATATATATATTTTAATATAGTATTATACATACATACATAATACATACACATATATATATATTATATATACATACATACATACATACATACATACATGCACATATCAACATATATATATATATACATATATAATATGTATATAGTATAAAATATATGTATACATTTATGTATGGTTTTGTATATATATATATATATTGTATATATTATATATATATATATATATATATATATATATATATCTGTGTTTGTGTGTGTGTGATAGAGAGAGAGAGAGAGAGAGAGAAGAGAGACGAGAGAGAGAGAGAGAGAGAGAAAGCAGGTGGTTGTAGTCTTCCTTAATAACTTATGGTTGTATTCCATCTAGGAGCGGAACTATTTATGCTTGCTCTACTATAATTCACCAAACCCTCTTTGCATGGAATGATACCGATGGTAGTCAGTCATCTCTGAGAACCCGCGGAGTGCCAGAAGGGTAAACCCGTGGCAGCCATTAGCTTTCTGAGGAACTGACAGTAACACGCTCACTTTAATGCTGGTAGCCTGATCAGAATAATAAAGTCGTTGAGTCTTGTCAGTGCTTGAATAGGTGGGCATCAAGAAACACTAGGCGCCATTGGCCCATTAGCCGCATGGGCAGTAGTTGAGCTGGATGTGGGGATAGCAACCTCACTCCAGACACACGCACATACACATATAATATATATCATATATATATATATCTATATATATATCTATATATATATATATATATATATATATATATATATATATATATATATATATATATATTATAAAAGGTCAGGCCAGGAACACGATGAGATGATTATTTTTTTATTTTCGTTTATTCTGACGTTTTGAAAATAATATTTACATCATCTGGGATTTCTGCCAACATATATATATATATATATATATATATATATATATATATATATATATATATATATATATATATATATACAGAAATGCACACATATATATGTGTGTGTGTATGCGTGTGCGTGTGTATGTGTGTGCGTATGTGTGTTTGTGTTTTCGTTTTTATTTTTATTTTTTCTTAGTTCTCTAGTGTGTTGCTGTCTCATAGGAAGGATTGTGCGTAGGTTCCTTTTTTTTTTTTTATTTATTTGCCGACTGCCTAGCTGCCTTAAGATAATTCCATAATATGTCGACAAATAGCTTTTTTTCTCCAACTTAAGTAACAGTAGAGACGCAAAGGAGTAGGTAACCTTGGCCACCTGGAGAGCATAAATATGTATAACTATAGTTTTGATATCTTATTAATTACTTAGACGTGTTAATGAATTTGATGAGGATCGCTCAGCGTTCCAGCGACAGAAAAAAGAAATTAGAACGGGAAGGATTCAACTGAATAGTGTTTGGAATAAATTTCATGCAAAGACCGTCAGCGATCCTATGTAAATGGGAGCAAGCATCAACGAGGCTGTGTTTGCATTTACTTCGAGAAGGGTCACAAAAAGGGGAAAGGTCTTATTACGTTAGTGGGAGGTCTCCCGTAAGCATAGCAACACTTCCCTCCCCAGCAACAGTCCTCCTCCTTCACCTCTCTCTCTCTCTCTCTCTCTCTCTCTCTCTCTCTCTCTCTCTCTCTCTCTCATTGTGTGTGTGTTTGTGTGCGCGCGTTTGTTTTTTATCGCATCGTTAACAAAGTTTGATTACTCTGTGATTAGTTTTAATTCTGTGGCATTCGCGGAAGCCCACATGATTAAAGTGTTTTTCCAGCGTCGTAAAGTCGTGCTATATTTTCCCTCGCAGTGAAATGTCGGTCATTTAGACTCTGCTCGTACCTAGTTCTCCTCGGATACATGGCGAAGTTTTGCATTTAGGGATTTTTTTTTTTTTTTTTTTTTTTTTTTTTTTTGCAGCAAATTGTTTCATGTTGTGCAATTTTTCACTGACACTTTTCTGCTTAGGATTAATTGCAGCAAAACGGCATCCATGCGAGTGATGCCGTTCTCGGTTTGAAGTAAGAGGAATGCCGATCTTTCCTAGATAGTGACCCCATGGGTTTTAACTCAGTATATATCCACCTTTGCGGGGCGTTTAGTACAAGCCCGTTGGGGATGACCGTAAAAACATAAAGAAAAGACTGTAATTATCATGAAGATAGTGACCCCCCCCCCACCCCCCCAGAGATATTTAGTCCTAGGTAACGACCATCCTAAACCCTTTGGGGTCACTATCAAGGAAATATCCGAAAATCCTTCATATATCCGCTTTGGTAAATATAGATGACTCGGCCTCTGAAGTAACACTGAAAGTGTCCTTTGCATCAAGAAATGAATATTGCATAGGAAATTCTTCAAAAGAATGTTACCAGCGGAAGAGAAAATTAAGTATTCCTATACCATTGCGGTTTTTATGTTATTAGAAAATCTTCATAATTTCTATCTACATATATTTCTGTCTCTTTTTTTTGTATTCAATTTTTTTTTCGTCTGTTTGTATATGTTGAGTTCATCTGTCCAGTGGCTTGAACCAACCAGCCTGTGATACCTTTCTACTAATCATATTTTCATACTCTTCTTTCCAAATATTGATATCTGTCTATCAGTTTATAAAAAGGTTAGTTATTATATACTTCATTAATACTTAAATTCCATTTTATCTTTCATTCTTGTTTATAACAGTTATTTTTATGGGTGTATGTATGTCACTAGTTATATATATATACACACACACACTCACACATACACATATGTGTGTGTGTGTGTGTGATTACTGGTTTCAGGACGTATTTTAAAAGCACTTGTAGCGATAAAAACAGGTTTCTAAAAAAAAGGTATTTCCTCTACGGCAGCATAAAAAAACTTGCAAGAGTTAATTATATAGGTCTCTCTCGATCGAGCCTCACCGTTTGAGTGTGCGGCCCTTGTTAGATTTGGTTTCAGGAACAGCTCATTCATGAAAGTTAGGAATGATGCTTGTTATTTGCTTCTACAAGTATGTTGCTGTATCCAGCTTGTTCCTTTATTTTAATGATTATGTGACGTCTATATTGAGCTTCACTTATTTGCTAATTGCATTAATTTTGTTCAAGTCTCCCCTCGTTATGTCACATTCGATAGGCATAACAGTTGTACTAATAAGGAATATGTCATGTAGCTATTATCATTTTCTTTTTATAGCTGATATTTTCTCCCTTGATCGCGAATTAGTTTCTTGATTGTTTTTAGTTTAGAAAACTACTGAGGTAGCTTTCTCTGTCCGACTGCCCTCGATCTTAAAAAACTACTCAGGCTAGAGGGCTGCAAATCGGTACGTTGATCATCCACCCTCCAATCATCAAACATACCATATTGCAGCCCTCTAGCTTCAGTATTTTTATTGTATTCAAGGTTAAAGTTATCCATGATCATGCCTCTGCCACCGCAACAACACAGGCCACCACGCCCGGCTGAGAGGTTCACGGGCCGCGGCTCATACAGCTTTATATCGAGACCACCGAAAGATAGTACTATATCTATTTTCGATGGCTTTGATTATACGCTTTACAGGAAAGTCGATTGCGCGAAGAAACTTCGGCGCATTTATTATTGTATTATTTTTTTGCCTGGATTATTTTATATTTTATTGATGAAGCATAGTTCACTTGTGTTATTATAAAGTCTTCGTCATTACGTTTATTTTTTAATGCCTTAATTTTCACGAATTAAATGACTGATGCAGGCTAATGCTAAGACATATTGCTATTTCGTTTTAAATATTGTCTGTATTAGTGAGCGAGTCAGGCCTTTACTGCCTTGAT
The DNA here is from genome assembly GCF_015104395.2 of Macrobrachium nipponense. Classification (NCBI taxonomy): domain Eukaryota; kingdom Metazoa; phylum Arthropoda; class Malacostraca; order Decapoda; family Palaemonidae; genus Macrobrachium; species Macrobrachium nipponense. Next base: position 15,140,216 of record NC_087221.1, on the reverse strand, counting down.
CATCTGCAAAGGTTTTCTAAATTTCCAAAATGTTTTCTCGAGTTTTCTTCAGTTTGTAACCGGATCTGATTATTAGCGACGTCAGTTTTGATAGCAACTTACCAATCTGATGAGTGTTCTCTAGATCCAAACTTGTCGTCGACAAACCGACATAAGGTTCAAACTAAACGTTTCTCATTATCTCGTCGAATACTACAAAGGTTTTACTTTCAAATAACTGATGACGGATGTATAGTCCAGCATTAGTGAAGGTCGGAACAGGTTTTGTCGGCAGCCATGAATATAATTGTCTTCTTTGTTGATAAAATTATCAAGTTGCGGGGACGTAGGGAGACCTAGACGACCCCTTTCTCCTTCTGTCTTCCCTTTCCTTTTTCCCTTCAGCACTTGCCTGCAAAGGTCGTCGTGTCCGGTTCCCTTCGGGCCTCAATAACCGCCTTCAGAGTCTTTGTTCCAAAGGGCCTCCCGTCGCTACTCTCTCTCGGGCGTACTTAATGGCTGACTGCAGAGATAAAAGAAAGTTGTGCTCCTTCTGACATTTGGTTCTTTCTTTCTTTGACCGTTTATCTGTTCAGATTTTAAGGTTTGTGCTTTCTCTAGAAATTCATCATTTGAAAGTTATTTCTCACTTTTGACCAATGTTTCAGTCGGTGTTTTCAGGTTGTCATTTTCCTTACGTTGCAAATATGAAATCCGTAATTTTCCAAATGAACTCGATCTTTGAAAACTGTCATTTACAAAGTGAGAGTCGGAGTCAGTTTACATTCTCTAGTTTCTTCTTCCTTTGAGTTCATGATGTGAAGTAACCTCTGAAAAACCACTTTGCAATAACAACCTGCAAAAACGACAGATGTCGTTTAAGGCACTGACCAAACGAGGTACAACTGAATTAGTTTGATGTTGTTATTGCTTACTTTATGTATTACATGAATAATGCAAGCTTTGTAAAACCTGTTCGTTGCATGTTCATACCTTACTTTTATGCATGAACTTATGTATGTGTGTATAGCATATATGAAAGCTACCTTTAGTTTTTATAATTGTTTATACACATCTCTTACTATTGTGTGGAGGTTGACAAGGGGCGGGGATTGGGCGGAGGTAAGAATAATCCCCATATAATATTTCTGAAGTCGATAGGCAATATGAATAGCTTCCCAATAGTTATTTGGTCTCCCAGACACTCGACCACCCACAGTAGGCAGTACCCTGCCTTTTCAGTGTTGCGTACCACCAGAGGTAGAATAATGTGTCGCAGAACCGTGGGGTTCCTGTCGTGCAGGAGGGCACCACTACCCTCCTGCGGTACTATATATTTTCCGCTATATTACCATTACCAATATTCTCGGGGCATATCGTTCTCTCTCTCTCTCTCTCCTTCCTGATCTCGCTCTCATCTCTCCTCCATCTCTCTCTCAGTCTGCTCTCTCTCACTGACTTTTCCGCTATAATTTTATTTCTTAATGCTTGCATTGCCGCATGCTTTATAAACAAGAAATGAAATACACTATGTATATACATAATGCATACTGCAATGCATGTATATAATATATGTATTATATATACACGCACATATACAATACATATATATATATATGTGTATATATATGTATATATATATATATATTATATATATATATATATAATATATATATATGATATACGCACACACACACATGTATATAATATATGTATTATATATACACGCACATATATATTATGATATATATATACATACATACATATCTATATATATATATATATATATATATAAATATATATATACACACACACACACACACACACACATATATATATATATATATATATATATATATATATATATATATATATATAACTGAATCACGAAGGTTAGGAACGTGATAAATCCATAAATAAAGATATATGCCACGAGGGAAAATAGACAACGGAGTATCCGCTGTTTATTTTCCCTCGTGGCATATATATATATATATATATATATATATATATATATATATATATATATATATATATATATGCCACGAGGGAAAATAAACAGCGGATACTCCGTTGTCTATTTTCCCTCGTGGCATATCTTTATTTATGGATTTATCACGTTCCTAACCTTCGTGATTCAGTTATATATATATATATATATATATATATATATATATATATATATATATATATATATATATATATATATATATATATATATATAGAGCCAAGAGGGGGCATTGGTAGGACACGAGTAACTGTCGAAAAATATACCCATTTGAATACGCACATATGAATTATTAGGGTGTTGTAAGAATCATAAACAAAATTGTGCCCACAAGGATATAAGTAAGGGAAATATACCCAAAAAGACAGTACGTACCGTCCCGAAACTCTTCTGGCAGTGACTGACTCCATCCTGGGCGACGACACCCCTTAACCTGTCAGTGTTACACAAGATCTATATATATATATATATATATATATATATATATATATATATATATATATATTATATACATACACATACATATATATATATATATATTATATATGCAGTATATTTATATATATATATATATATTATATATATATATGTATATATATTTATACATATGTAGTATATATATATATATATATATATATATATATATATATATATACTACATATGTATAAAATATATATACATATATATATATACAGTATATATATATATATATATATATATATATATATATATATAGTATATATATATACTATATGATACTACATAGTATATATAGCTATATATATATATATATATATATATATATATATATATGTATATATATATATATATATATATATATATATATATATATATACTGCATATATAAATATATATACATATATATATATGTATATATATATATATATATATATATATATATATATATATATATAATGTATTATCTATATACTATCGATATTACATATATATATACTGTATGTGAAATATATATATACATATATATATATATATATATATATATATATATATATATATATATATATATATATATATATATATATATATATATATATATATATATATAGATCTTGTGTAACACTGACAGGTTAAGGGGGTGTCGTCGCCCAGGATGGATTCAGTCACTGCCAGAAGAGTTTCGGGACGGTACGTACTGTCTTTTTGGGTATATTTCCCTCACTTATATCCTTGTGGGCACAATTTTGTTTATGATTCTTACAACACCCTAATAATTCATATGTGCGTATTCAAATGAGTATATGTGCGACAGTTACTCGTGTCCTACCAATGCCCCCTCTTGGCTCTCTGGGCAGGTGGCATGCTGAAGGATGGCTTCAGCTGATCCTTCAGCAGTTTGTTGGTGAAGGGTGCTTACAGTTCCTCAAGCCATCCTGCTATTTTGTTGAAGGAATCATCCGCCAGGAATTTAAGGATGGCGTCTGCTCTGTGCATTGCCGAGGTAATTTTCTTTGTGCGGAAAATTGTTTCTGCCTGCCCAAGAATAATGCCTTCAGGTTGTGAGGCGTGAAGTGTGGTAGGCGTATGGAGGCGGTGGCGAGATTCTTGTTGACGAGACTGGTATAGTTTCTGCTGGTGTGGTCGGTATCTCCATGGATAATCAATGTGAGGCGAGGTATGAATAATATTCTGAGTCTACAGCTTACTAATTTATTTACAAAACATTCACACAGGTATGGGCTCATGCAAGCCCCAATGTAGCTTCTGACCTCTTAACAAGAATAAAGTACTAACATTTCTGTTTGTTCACAGGGAGAAATATACATGTGAAATGTTACTGAAGATCATGCATATATATAGTTGAAAAGCTGGCTGAGTAAAACATACAATGGTAATAGTACATAAAATGTGACATTAATGATAATGAAGATATATGTACAAAGGTTGTATGAGAGAAGCTGTGATTCTTTCATTTGTGTTTTTTCTTTCACGGGTTCCTTGTCATGAGATAATGGCGGTCAAGGTATTAGGTGTGTGTAGGCCCACACACATGGGTGCTACACTACTACACACACACACACACACACACATATATATATATATATATTATACATATGTAAATAAATTCTTCTGTTAAGACAGGATATGTCTCAAATATAAAAGGCCCATTAAAACACTGATGTTTAAAGTTAAGGACTATATTTTGGTGACCTGACTTCCTCCCTTATCAAGTAGTGAATAACAAAAGAAGTTACATTTACGAAATATATAGTGGGAGATACGCCCTTAGGTGATGCCTGGGGTCACTGCTAAACCGACTGGTTCTGTCAGCTGTCTTAATCCGCATCACCATTGCCTTAAGGAAGATATTGTCTAATTGTTCAGTCACAGGCTCCATTGGAAAGGTTGATCCTATTATCTTGTTGTTTTATCAGTGAAGATTCTACAATCGGACATTTGTAACTTTTTTTTTTTTGTCAGTCACTACTTGATAAGGGTAGGAGTTAGTCCTCCGAAATATAGTCTTTTTAATGATATATAAATACACATAAGTATATATATATATATATATATATATATATATATATATATATATATATATATATATATATATATATATATATATATATATACTTATGTGTATTTATATATATATATATATAATATATATATATATATATATATATATATATATATATAAAACACACTCAGAAGCCCATCGAAGGAAAGTGCTCCATGCTCTGACACGAGCATGATCGTAGAAGAATGCATTATCTGTCAGTCTGTTCATAAGTTCTCCTTCATCGCTGATCGTAATTGAAATGTTACATGAACAAAGATCTGTCAAGAGTCTGTTTTGCTTCATCAGTTTCCGTACGCAGAGCGAGCCCTAACGCCCAGATAGTAGTCCAGGCCCTTTGGGAACAAGAAGAACACGAGGAAAGAATGAGAAGTGGGGCTTAACCCCAATAGACACGACCCTCCGGCCTCTTGAAGGATGAGGGATTGTAAGAGACGGGAAGGGAAGGAGAACAGATATTGATTTCGACAGTGAGAATGATGTCAGTGGCTTCTGTTGACGTCTTGTTTTGGGGACCCTTATTTTTCGACGTCAAGAGTATTATATATATGTGACAGTCAGTCCTCTGCCCTGACTTAAAGCCCTTACACAGGCAAACAAAGCACACGATGACGACGTCCAAAAGATTGCCCTAACACCAAAGAAAGCCGCTGGACTTTTATGTCCTTCATTACCAATTAATAAGTAAGGGCTGTGGACCGATTGCAGTGTAAGGTACCCACATCATTTTGCCACGAAGAATGGTCAATGCCACAGGGAAATTTAATGCCGTAAGTACGCCACGTTCATGCTTTGCAAAAGTATCATAGACTTGTTTTGGAAGCGCTGTGAGTTGAGATCTGTCCAATAACATGGATGGTTTGTATGGCAGTCGATAACCTTCCTCCCTTACCGGCACCCCCCCTACCTTTCCACCCCCCGCTCTTCCCCACTCATACATCCGTCACCTGATATTGCTGTAGAGATGTTATGCCTTGTCTATTTTCATCGGTCGCATTAAGGGAGAGACAGACAGACAGGCAGAGTATGAAGGCATTTGTTTATGGGCCGCCCCCCCCCAAAAAAAAAAAAATAATAATAATAATAACTGCTCTTCAACTGGAACACAATTAAATTATTGTGGTAAGATTCCCTCACTAAAAGAGATTAATTTGTTGTTGGTATACGCCTGTACTTACCTACCCCCAACACCCCACCCTATCTCTCTCTCTCTCTCTCTCTCTCTCTCTC
>NC_087221.1:15094438-15124438 GCF_015104395.2 Macrobrachium nipponense | reverse complement strand
TATATATATGTGTGTGTGTGTGTGTGTGTGTGTGTGTGTGTGTGTGTGTGTGTGTGTGTGTGTGTGTGTGTATTAGGCAGGATCACTAACTATGATAACCAAAGAAACTTTTACTGCCAAATAACTACCTTAACTGCTAAATTGTGGATAATCCCCCGTCCAGAAATGTTCCACAGCATTAGCCGCTTTTTCCACCTACACAAAAGGCATTTCAACATTGCAACCTTGTTTTGCTCACTCTTATTTATTCACTTGCATCTTGGTCCTCGATGATCTTCCCTCTCAAATACTTTTTCACATCACTGATACATCGCTTTCTGGGCCTCCTCCTCCTTCTACTCCTCCCTCCAAAGACTTCTGATTTATACCTTGTTCATCTATCTATTATTCTCAATTCGTACCACGTGACCAAAACATCTCAAAAGAATCACATAAGTCCTTTCAACGGCTTTAATCTTCATATCACTACCTCTAAGCATCTCACATTTTTCAACGTTTGTTTTTCGTGCACCGTGTTATGCTTTATGTCGGCTCATCTGTTACACCATCCTTTCGTTTCAATACATTCAACATGCAAAATTCACTTCTATGAAGGACCATTGGTCTGATAATCCCTTCACAATTTTCATCTTTTCTGCTGCGAATGGAATATATATATATATATATATATATATATATATATATATATATATATATATATATATATATATATATATATCTACATTGTATATATTATATTGGATTCAAGGGTTTATAGTGACAAACCTATCCGAAAAGTGTGAGGAATTCGAGAAGCTAGGATTGCATTGTGGTCAATATTTGGTACAAAGTGACCAGTGGATTACATATTATAATTAATATAAATATTTACATATATATTCGATATATATATATGTGTGTGTCTGTGTGTGCGCGCAAGAATAAAACAAAGTAAAATCCGACTTAGAATCTGTATATAACTGTAACATTACAGAAATAAAAAAAAAAAGAATATTCCGGAAAGCCACAGCATCCAAACATCATTTCGGAGGGATTTCTTGGGATGAGGTCTTTAAAGAAGGTGTTTTATTTGGAAACCAAATTCCTATTTTCCCTCTTGAGGCTTTGTATGAAAGAACCTCCGGAAACATTAAAAATGATAACTCACATATACCAAAATAAATAGGAAATTGCCTTTAATATTCAGTGATTTGGAAAATACAAAAGATTCTTCCTAAAACTAAAGCTAATCTTGATACCTTCTAAAGTGTACAGTAAATTAATTAAGTTATGAAATACTATAAGAAATAGATAACTTGATTAAACTTCAAGTAAATTACGTGAACGTTTTAAATTTTGTAAGGTAACAAATATAGAAATTATTATTTTGTAGTGTCGGCATAAATTATTGCTGGTTCCCCAATGCTTTCTATCTGTTCACCAATATAAAATTAATCAGCTACAGAGACGTGACGCAGCCATTTCTGAGACCTTCTCTTCCTCAGATTCTGCTACTCTCGTCTAGACAGTCTTACAGGAATACGCTTTCACCTTCAACGCAAAGTTCGCTCTCAAGAAAGCTTTTTCTTTGGGCGCTTTGGAATTGGTTATTGCTGCGAATATTTGATCACGTCTTCAGAGTTTTGTTTTTGTTTGTTCGATTAGTTACATGTTTTATTCCTGTGCAAAGCTCCACTGTCTGGGTGAAACTAATATAGAAGTAAAAAATGCACAATCGAGTTTTCTATACAGCGTATAATGCTGTATGAAACTCTCAGCCAAAGCCATAATGCTGTCAGTTGCAGAACAGGCACCAAACTTTCATCCCCTGAGTTCTCTAATATCAGAAAAGATACTAAGAAATGTAAATGTGAAATCCAATATAAGGACTTTGAGGTTATATTCGGGGCAGCTTTTGGCCATTACCGAATCTTTATTCATTAAGCAACTTGTTCCCCCTTTAATGAAAGAAGCAGTCTGTCTCCATTCCTCTCTACCTCTCTTGAGCCGCCCTCACACCTCGTTTCTTTGTCAGTCTTCTACTACAGTAGATTCACATCAGCCGTGCATTTGACGTCTAGGCCAATCCCTCACGACGCTCCTCATTGGCTGTTGATAAGCCAATCACAGGGCTGGAAACTCTGTCTCTCTCGAGAGTTCACATAGGCAGGATGTATATTCCACCTCTCCTGAAAGACGCATCCCTCAGGAGACGTGGACATACATCCTGCCTGTGTGAACTCTCGAGAGAGATTGAGAGTTTCCAGCCCTGTCATTGGCTTATCAACAGGCAATCAGGAGCGTTGTAAGGGACGGGACTAGACATTAGATGCACGGGTGATGTGACTCTACTATAACATATCTTATGATTGGTCCTCTTTACAAGTTTACTGTTTATTTTGTATATATTTTCATCGTAAACTCAAAGTGTATATTATTTTAACCTTTGCTTCTTATATTTTACCTTGTGTATTTTTTTTTATTACGCGATGTCACTTTAACTTAATTTTAAATTGTATAGAATTCTAACCTTCACTTCTTTGAAATTTACCTTGTATGTATAATTTTTCACGGTTTTAATTTGTGTTCTTAAATAATTTGAAAATGAAGCCTGGAGCTTTGAAACGTCCCAATAATGTGTGACATCATGAACGTTTTCTGGGGCACTTCCCCGCCTTTTTGTCTATATATATATATATATATATATATATATATATATATATATATATATATATATATGTATGTATGTATATAGATGTATATATACACATATATATGTATATATATACGTATATATACATATTGTATATACGAAGCCGTCTCTCTATATCACCTTATATATTTCTTGATAACCTTCATGTCATTTCCATCTCTTAATGGTTCTGTGGTTGATTCCTTCAGTGAAGTTTCATTTATATTATTTTTCTCTTCTTCATTCATTGTCATTAAGACTTGGCTTTCACTATTTTTGTATACTGCGTCCATCTTTTAATATTCTAGTCCTCTCCTCTTCTCCTCCTTGTCTTCACTTTTAAAAATCTTTACTTAATCTTTCTCTGGCTGACATTTTTTTAGCTTTCATTTACGCTCCTCTCTTTATCGTTCTTTTCCAAGCTTCCTGCTCTTGTTTGTTTGTTCAACACCTTGCAGCCTTCCTTGTTTATCTCTCTCTTCCCTGTATCATATTAAGGTTTTCTTTATCTTCATCTTAATCTCTCTCTCCCTTCTTGGATATTCTCCTCATGTTAATTCTGGCTATCTTTTCTTCACTGCTTCTTTTCTGTCCTTCTTAATTTCCTTTTATCCATTTTATCGTTTCTCCTCCACGTCTCTTCCCTCTGTCGCAAAGGTCGTTTTTCATTAACGGAAAATTTAGGTATATCTTAGTTTAGCCAGATCACCGGGCTCATTAACAGCCCTCATAGGGCTGGCCCGAAGGATTATATATTTTTTACGTGGCTAGGAACCAATTGGTTACCCAGCAACGGGACCTACAGCTTATTGTGGGATCCGAACCCCATCATATCGAGAAATGAATTTCTGATCACTAGAAACAAATTCCTCTGATTCCACGGTGGCAGAGCGGGGGAATCCAACTCGGGACTACCGTATCGGTAGGCGAGAACGTAACCCACTCGTCAAACGAGGGACCTCATTAAGGGAAAAATCCGTAGCGTCGTCTCTGTGAGAAATTGCTACACAAAAGCACTTGTCACGTTATTTCTTTTAAATCAGATTTCTTCATACAATAAATAATGATAATTATAATAATAATGATTCTCGATTTCATTCTTTGCTGCATTGCTGTGCCCTTTCTTATCCTGGCAAATGGTAAAACCAAGACCATCTTTACTCAGTAGGTCTTGGATAAAGGTTGGAGAAACATTAATACCCAATGGCGTCGGTGAGGTCACGTTATATGAGGGTGTAGTTTAAGAGTTTATGTATTGGTCTTCGAACAGCTACTTTATTTGTATATTTATTTTCTCTCTATAATCCCTTTTCTGTATTTGGGCAATCCTTTTTTCATGAGATTAGTTGGAGACGTATGGGTTTGAATTTGTTTCAATATATATATATATATATATATATATATATATTATATATATATATATATATATATTAGATATAGATAGATAGATAGATAGATAGATAGATAGATAGATAGACTAAAACCCCAGAAAGGAGACATGGAGCGCACCAATAGATACACACACACTCTCACACATGTATGTATGTATGTGTGTGTAATATTAAACACTCAAGCAGGCGGACGCTTAGTGTACTAATCGACTGCTTATATGTGCGTGTATATACACAGATAGACTGAACGCTCCTCGAGCAGGCGGACACTGAGTGTACTGAAAGACTTCTTATTTTAATTTTTTTTACTCCCAATTATTTTCCATGTTTTTGCTTTTCCCTTGTTTGCTCAGTTCGGAGGCTACAGAACGTTCTCTAAAAGTCAGCTCTGAATTGGCAGTAACCTGAATCCACCTTTCCGTTTAATTAGGGCGTCAAGGAGCAAGTTGCTCTCTTTTTCTTCTTCTTCCCCTCCTTCTTCACAAGACGGGAGTCCGATCTCTTTCCCGAGAGACGAAAAGAGAGAACAGAAAACCTCATTTTGTTTTTGTCAAGAATGAGGCCCATTGAAAACTTTGGAAGTTTCCGATCCATTTGCCTTTTATCTCATTCTATCTGTCTATCCGTTAGAGGGAGGGAGAGAGGGAATCTGTTAACTGCAACGTAATTATAATCATTACATTGAATGCTAGTAGGAGTGTAATGCCATCAGTGCATCTCACACGGTGCACTGTAGGCCTTACTCGGGGTTCTTTGCAGCGTTCCCTCGGCCCCTAGCTGCAACCCCTTTCATTCCTTTAACTATACTTCCGTTCATATCGTCTTTCTTCCATATTACTTTCTACCCTCTCCTAACAATTGTTTCTTAGTACATCTGCAGGGTTTTCCACTTGTTACACCTTTAAAATGACCTCATAGGTCCCAGCGCTTGGCATCAGCCCTAAATCTCATATTCCATTGCATTAAAGTGTCTGTTGATGGTTTTCGAAAAATGCATCCGTACTCTGTATGCCATCGTTCCATTTTCGTATTCGTTTTTTTTTCAGCATGTGAATTCAGGCAAAAGTTTAAGATATTTATAGTCTTTCGTTCAAGCAGAAGTTTAAGACATTCATAGTCTTTCCTTCAAGCAGAAGTTTAAGACATTCATTGGCTTTCCTTCAAGCAGAAGTTTAAGACATTCATTGTCTTTCGTTCAAGCAGAAAATTAAGACAGTCGTTCGTTCAAGCAGAAGTTTAATACATTCATAGTCTTTCCTCAAGCAGAAGTTTAAGACATTCATTGTCTTTCCTTCAAGCAGAAGTTTAAGACATTCATTGTCTTTCGTTCAAGTAGAAGTTTAAGACATTCATAGTCTTTCGTTCAAGCAGAAGTTTAAGACATTTATAGTCTATCGCATGCAGAAGTTTAAGATATAGTCTTTCGTTCAAGTAGAAGTTTAAGACATTCATAGTCTTTCGTTCAAGCAGAAGTTTAAGACATTTATAGTCTATCGCATGCAGAAGTTTAAGACATTCATAGTCATTTGTTCAAGCAGAAGTTTAAGACATTCATATTCTTTCGGCGACAGGCGGTGTCTTCTGATGTTATTAGGATTTTCATGGTATGAGCATTATTTTGGACCTTAATATTTCTTGTGACAATCACCGCAGTTTATGAAACCTTATGCAAAAGTAGGTGTCTTTTCTGACAGCTTTTGCATGGGATTTTATTAATATTTTTTATTAAAGCATTGAAAATCAATTTTCGTTATGTAACTTTCATGATTTGTATGACCATCATATTGTTTTACTTAGTGAATTTCTTGCTTATGTATAACATTCGGTCTTTTGTTGCTACATTCTTTCTGTTTGAATGGCATTCGGTATAAGGTAATGACTGTTGTTTCTGACTTATACATTTTGTCTTACATTCTTTATATTCTTTCTCATTTCAGAAGTACTCTCCTATTATTCTGTGGCAGTTGTATTTTTCCGTCTTTCATGCTTGCTTATTATTTATGGTAAAGCGCAAAAAGAAATGTAGGTAATATATTTGTCAATTTGTTCTTCATTGAAGTTTCAGGTTAGTCCAGTTAAGACGAAACGACGACTATCGAAACAAAACTTGCTAGATTTAGCCATCCATTCTAAAGGAAGTTCGAACAATAGTGCATACAGCACTTCACTGTCCGCACTACAGCTACACTGTTCTTGCAATAAGGCAAAATTTGACGTTCTTGTACATGAAGAGTACCTCACCCTTCACAAATGTTTAATATAATATATTTGACAGTAATTAAATTTATATTTTACTCCTTTTGTTTCCCTTTATGTTTCTCTGCTTTTTGTATTTTAACTTGTGAGATATAAGTTGTGTGGATGCTGTCATCTATAGTTCATTTTGCGTTCTCCCACAAGGATGCGCATAAATCGTGCATAGTAATCGTAACAGACTTGCATTATTGATGTCAATAATGAAAATTGAGTCATTGTCATAACGCAATAACACCTTGGCAGAGGGGCACAGCAGGTGATATCTGATATATATCAGCAGACCACTCCTGAAATTAATATGGTTACGATGACTTCCCAGTTCAGTAATTCGGCCGAGTGAGATTGGTCGCTTCCAGCTCGTGCACTTCACACGAAGTTCTCCTACAATGATTATTGTTACCTGGATATGGATGTGGGTTCTGCTCGGCTTTGCTTGTTTGCGATGGGGCCCAAACAGCTGCCAGGTTGAGTGACAGGAGGAAGACAGTTAAGGGTGAGGAAGATGGAAGTCGGGTGAGGAGAGGGAAAGAACAGGTGGAGTACCATCGGTATACAAAATATTGCATCTGTTCCTTTTAATGTTTCAGACAAAAGGCATTCGGGAGTATTCAGCAAGCGCTATCTGGCAACTGTTCGCCAGGTGGCGCAGGCGCACGGTATGCCATGATGACAGACTAAACTAAACGTTTCTGTCACTCGATTACGGGTTGCCCCAGAGCAAGATCCCGTTCCTGCACAAGGCTGGCTTGATATAAAACAAACGAACGAGTCACTCGCTACTGGATACTATGCGGGCAATGCGTATCCGTTAGCCAAGTTAAATAACATTTCATTTCAAGGAAATTAAAATTACATTCGGTTTTCGTATTGACTGCTAGAGGTATTGTATCTAATCTCACGCTGTGATGTCGGTTCGTTGCTGTAGCGTCAGTGGCATTTGTTGGTATGTTTGTGCAGGTCGTCCAGCGAGTGTTGGGTTTGTTCTTTGATTTTTGAACCGTGACATTTCATTTGATGGAAATTGCTGCGTATTTCCTCTACTTCCGAGTTCGAGCTCCCATCATATCGATGAATTGCTTTCAATATAGGTACAGCTGTTTACACATGCTACATTTTTTTTTTTTAATTGAAAATTCATGATTGATAAACACACACACACACACACACACACACACACACACACACACACACACACACACACACATATATATATATATATATATATATATATACTATATATATATATAGTAATATATTAAGCGAATACCACAGGAAAATGATAGTCAGAAATCCAAGCGCTTTCGTCTGTACTAAGACATTGTCTTAGTAAAGACGAAAGCGCTTGGATTTCTGACTATCATTTTCCTGTGGTATTCGTTTATTTAATGAAGTCACGTGCATCTACTGTAATTCTTTAAGCATATATATATATATATATATATATATATATATATATATATATATATATATATATATATGTGTGTGTGTGTGTGTGTGTGTGTGTGTGTGTGTGTGCGCTCGCGCGGCCGCACGTGCATGAAATGCCACCTTCTGCCTTGACCAATTAATTGCCGCAGAAAAAGAGAAAGTGGTGGGTTGGGTAGGGGGGGGGGTTTGGGGGAGTTGCCCCATTCGCGCATAAACGCCTCGTAACCGACAAAGGTGGTCGAAGCAAACAATGAGGCGCTTGAAATAGAAATTGATTCATTTAACGCAGCGCCTGATTAAACGGCGCCGACGGCGGAAGATCTAAAGCTTGGCGTCCTTTGTGAATTAATGGTAACCCAGCCAATAATTAACCGGAACTGACTCCGTTCTTTATTGGTATTGGTTAATCTGGCGGCATATACCTTTTCCTCGGAAGCTCGGGGCGCAGGAAGGGAGAAAAATGACAAATAGATATTGCGTTGTCTAAATGGCTATTTGGGTGCTATTTTATTTCTATTTGCTTTGTAGTATTGTATTTTGGGTGGAATACGAAGTGGTGCAGGAGGGATTTGGAATATTTATACAGCAGTTAACTTTGTTACGGAGTCGATGAATAGGATTAAATTCGCGTCCGGCGGTAACGATGTGATTTCAGAATTGGTCGTTTTTAATTCATTCGGAATTTTCCTTCGGGGATTTTTCATTTGCTCCTTCTATTTGACAAATTCCGGAAGATTCGACATCTGTCTGTCCCAGTGGCAGAACTACTGGGGGTGCAGTGCACCAGGGCCCACTGCGATTGGGGCCCCATCAGGCCCCATCATAATGTCTTCGTAGATTGATTTGGTAATACATTTGTAAATATGTTTAGGTAATAGATATAATGAAAATATAAATGATAATGATGATGATGATCATAGTTGTAGTAGTAGTAGCAGTTCTTATTCTTATCTATGCTATAGTATCACAATCATCATCATCATTACTACAACTATTATTAGTATTTTTATCAATATTGTTGTTTTTGTGATCACTACTACTACTACTACTACTACTACTACTACTACTACTACTACTACTACTATAATAATAATAATAATAATAATAATAATAATAATAATAATAATAATAATATAGTTATAATAATGGTAATGATGGTACGTACTATAGTATAGACAAGAATAAAAGTTATAATAATAATACTAATAAAAATCCAAAGAAAACTCATAATCACATGAGTCGATAAAATGGAAAAGTAAATCCACAATAATATGTGTGTTTGATCTTGTTATTTTAAATAACAAGATCAAACAGACATGTTATTGTGGATTTACTCATCCACTAATAGTAATCATAAAATCTTAAAGATGATGATAATGATCATGATGGCAAGGAGACTTCTAATATTTTGGTAAGGTTTCTGCATTTCCATGCGCGCACATCACACACACACACACACACCACACACATATATATATAATGTTTATACAATATAGATGCATATATACAGGTATATATACATACACCCATAAATCAGATAAATATAGATGTGTGTGTGTTGATTTATTTATGAGCATTAGTTACCGGTAAATCGAGTAACGGCAATTAATTTTGCTTTTCAAGATAGAGGCGCACTCAAATAATTTGTGCCAGGGCCCATAATGACCTAGTTCCGCCACTGTTCTGGCAGTGTAGATCTGAAATTGACCTAACCAAGGGTGTAGGCATTGGGTGAGGGAAGGTAGGTACTTATTTTGATTCGTATAATCTGGTTATTTGGTTGTAAATTTATCCTGTAAATTTATCCTTATATTTGTATTTCTTTGTTTCTGTTTTGCTTTTGAGTTTTCCAGGGTTTTATTCCAATGACCTGTTGTTGTCATAAGGACAAAGAAAATATAAAAAATGACCTAATAATTGAGTTCCATGCTTACGTATTGAATTTATTCCTATGTCCTGTTGTTCCTTTGTCCTGATTCATCCATCTCCTCCACTAATTGTGATATTGAAAATGTTGATTACTTTGCAAGAGGAGCATCGGACGGAAATGTATTGAAGTGAGAGTTATTGGCAATCAGTTTTCTATTAATGAATAGTAATTCAGACACGAGAGGGAACTTGATCCTTAGATATAATGGGAAATTAATTTGAACATTTGTAAGTGCTCTTCCGCTAACACGGGAAATAGAATTGATTTAGCGACCTTATTGGTGTTCCCTTTGCGTTATATAAATGACACGCTTGCGAAATTCATTCTTTTTCATTAAGCACGCTGATTCGAAGCCAAATAGAACAATTTTATCGTTTCCTTTTTCTGTGCTGACGGTAAGTTTGTGGTTTGGAGCTTGCTTTAGAAGAAGAAGAAGGAGGAGGATGAGGAGGAGGAGAAGGGAGAGGCGGGGAGTGAGGAGGAGGATGAGGAGGAGGAGGAGGAGAGAGTAGGAGAGGAGGAGGAGGAGGGGAGGAGGAAAGGAGGAAGGAAGGAGGAGGAGGAGGAGGAGGCACAAAAGACCAGCTCCTGATAGACAAAATGGTAATGAAGAACAGTAGGAGAAGGAAAAAACCAACTAAGCATGGCATGGATAGACTATAAGAAAGCCTTCGACATGATACCACACACATGGCTAATAGAATGCCTGAAAATATATGGGGCAGAGGAAAACACCATCAGCTTCCTCAAAAATACAATGCGCAACTGGAATACAATACTTACAAGCTCTGGAATAAGACTAGCAGAGGTTAATATCACTGTCCCCACTACTCTTCGTAGTAGCCATGATTCCCATGACAAAAGTACTACAGAAGATGGATGCCGGGTACCAACTCAAGAAAAGAGGCAACAGAATCAACCATCTGATGTTCATGGACGACATCAAGCTGTATGGTAAGAGCATCAAGGAAATAGATACCCTAATCCAGACTGTAAGGATTGTATCTGGGGACATCAGGATGGAGTTTGGAATAGAAAAATGCGCCTTAGTCAACATACAAAAAGGCAAAGTAACGAGAACTGAAGGGATAAAGCTACCAGATGGGAGCAACATAAAACACATAGATGAGACAGGATACAAATACCTGGAAATAATGGAAGGAGGGGATATAAAACACCAAGAGATGAAGGACACGATCAGGAAAGAATATATGCAGAGACTCAAGGCGATACTCAAGTCAAAACTCAACGCTGGAAATATGATAAAAGCCATAAACACATGGGCAGTGCCAGTAATCAGATACAGCGCAGGAATAGTGGAATGGACGAAGGCAGAACTCTGCAGCATAGGTCAGAAAACCAGGAAACATATGACAATACACAAAGCACTACACCCAAGAGCAAATACGGACAGACTATACATAACACGAAAGGAAGGAGGGAGAGGACTACTAAGTATAGAGGACTGCGTCAACATCGAAAACAGAGCACTGGGGCAATATCTGAAAACCAGTGAAGACGAGTGGCTCAAGAGTGCATGGGAAGAAGGACTAATAAAAGTAGACGAAGACCCAGAAATATACAGAGACAGGAGAATGACAGACAGAACAGAGGACTGGCACAACAAACCAATGCACGGACAATACATGAGACAGACTAAAGAATTAGCCAGCGATGACACATGGCAATGGCTACAGAGGGGAGAGCTCAAGAAGGAAACTGAAGGAATGATAACAGCGGCACAAGATCAGGCCCTAAGAACCAGATATATCCAAAGAACGATAGACGGAAATAACATCTCTCCCATATGTAGGAAGTGCAATACGAAAAATGAAACCATAAACCACATAGCAAGCGAATGTTCGGCACTTGCACAGAACCAGTACAAAAAGAGGCATGATTCAGTGGCAAAAGCCCTCCACTGGAGCCTGTGCAAGAAACATCAGCTACCTTGCAGTAATAAGTGGTACGAGCACCAACCTGAGGGAGTGATAGAAAACGATCAGGCAAAGATCCTCTGGGACTATGGTATCAGAACGGATAGGGTGATACGTGCAAACAGACCAGACGTGACGTTGATTGACAAAGTCAAGAAGAAAGTATCACTCATTGATGTCGCAATACCATGGGACACCAGAGTTGAAGAGAAAGAGAGGGAAAAAATGGATAAGTATCAAGATCTGAAAATAGAAATAAGAAGGATATGGGATATGCCAGTGGAAATCGTACCCATAATCATAGGAGCACTAGGCACGATCCCAAGATCCCTGAAAAGGAATCTAGAAAAACTAGAGGCTGAAGTAGCTCCAGGACTCATGCAGAAGAGTGTGATCCTGGAAACGGCACACATAGTAAGAAAAGTGATGGGAACTCCTATAAGGATGGCAGGATGCAAACCCGGAACCCCACACTATAAATACCACCCAGTCGAATTGGAGGACTGTGATAGAGCAAAAAAAAAAAAAAAAAAAAATAATAATAATAATAATAATGGAGAAACAAATCCACAGTTATGTAAATGTACATATATTTCAGCTTAAGGGGAACCGTACAGATTCCCGAAAGCTATCTTTGCTGTTTTTAAACTGAAATATATGTACATTTACATAACTGTGGATTTGTTTCTCCATTTGAAGACTCGTGCTACGATGAGGATTTTTTAATAATAATAATAAAAGAACATGAAATATGGAAGTTGCTGAAAATCCACATTATATAATGAGAAAGATGGTTTCCAAGGTAGCAGTTTGTCTCCGGAAAGTCAATACTCATGTGCAAGATCCGTTTTGCATTCTCGGGGTATTTTCTGTCACTCACAATTATACTCAGAAATTCAATAGGCACACTTAAAATCATAAGTATTATTGGTTTCGCCGGAGGTAATAATAATAATAATAATAATAATAATAATAATAATAATAATAATAATCCTATTGTGTTTACGTAAGCCAGTTTTGGAGTGGATGAAGGGATTGCTGAGCCAGCTCTCCTTTATGGATGTGAAATGTTTGTTTGCTGAGATCAAAGGAAAATTGTTGAAGGTGCTATCATGAACTGTTTGCTTGGTATATTTGACACGAGAATTGAACGATTGAGATTTGTGGAAATAGCACAAGTGAAAAGCTAGATAGGTGTTCTTTTAGATAGTTGGGTCAAGTGGAAAGAGTATGGTAAGATAGATTGGTTGGTGAAGAGCGTATATACTTCAAAAGTGTTAGGATGGATAAGGAGAGGAACACCTAGAAAGCCCACTAATGAATGAGGTCACAGAAGCGTTGGCGTGGGATGACCTTCATATCCAGAGAGACCATGATGTATTATTGTAGGTGAATGGTGCTGTATTGTGTTTGAAGAGCGTTTGACGCAATGCTGATGAGCCTTCAGCGAAGGTGTATAAAGATTTTGTTATGAAAGTTTTATGTCCAGGGTATTCATCCTGGCGTCAGCATTCAACAGAAAAGTGACCACAGTGACTTTTTCCCTTCGTTAGGGAAAACGGCTTAAAGTTGAATTCATATATAAAGGGTATGTACACACACACACACATATATTTATATGATATATATATATATATATATATATATATATATATATATGCGTAAGTACATGCGTATACGTATATAAGTATATATGCTCAGTGAACAGTTTAAAAATAATGTAAATTGGTAGTACAGACCTGTATCCGCATAAATATATATTTGTGTACTCTTAATTTCTAAAACTATACTCATTAACGAATTTTAACCCTAATATTTCTTCCCCAAGGGAAATGAATGCGATTTCTGAATGTTATTACCTCCATTAAATCTTAGACAAGGAGAATTCGATGATTTACTGGTATGTTAAGAATTTAAGCATATCTAATCTGCTTTATTTATTACGGGGCGATTCCCTTGTGATCCAGTTTTATGAGATAGCAGTCATGAAATATATTGCATATTATAATATCAAATAATGAGTTACGATTTTTTTTATACTTATTTGGTTCTAGACCGAACAGTTTAAATTTTTCATACAAGCTGTTGCTAGACCTTCAAGCCAAAGAGTGTCCACAGGAAAAGTCAAGTAGCAGCATTTTAGAATAAGCTGAACACTTGAACATTTCGTGGGAATAAAAATCAAGCAGCTCGGATAAACAAACGCACCGCAAAGGCATTCTTGTCCTAAAAAACAAGTTTCCTTTTCCCCCCAAATAATGAGTTTGTTTGGAGAAGGATAAAAAAAGGGAGAAGAAAATATTTTAATCAAGGTTTTTCCTTAACGAGGAATAAACAGCGCTGTTGTCTCGCAACAGCCAAAACAGTACCGGTACTACGAATCCCCAGGCAGTAACTAATTAAGGGGCCGATGGGGAGGGGACGGGAGGGAAGGAGAGGAGAGGGGAGGGGAGGGGATGGAAAAGCAGGAATGTTACGAAAGGTAGACCGGAATGGAGAGGTGTATGGGCTCCATCAGTGGGGAGAAATGGGTCGTGGCATTGGTGGGGAGAGGGTGGGGGCCGTTTGATATGTGAGTGAGAGGTGGGTATGTTGAACGCGTATAAAAACATTATGAGACCAACAACAGAATCATGAAAACAGTCATGCGACTGATGATCAAGAAGTTTCTCTCTTAGGTGCCTCAGTGGCGTGGTCGGTATTGTCTTGGCCTGCCACCTCGGTGGCCGCGAGTTCGATTCTCTTGCATTCCATTGAGGTGTGAGAGATGTGTATTTCTGGTGATAGAAGTTCACTCTCGACGGGGTTTGGAAGTCACGTAAAGCCGTTGGTCCTGTTGCTGAATAATCAATCACAGGTTCCATGTAGCGTAAAAACACCATACAAACAAAAGAAGTTTGTCTCTTTGCTATTTGTTCTGGTAACTGGTTATGCAGGACATATGGTATTTCCCGTTAGGGGTTTGTGCTTTTAGTTTACCTCGCGTCGTGCATCCACTTTTTACCCTTTTACTTTACCTATATATCCTCAACACTCCGAACTGTTACCTCTTAATACAACTGGGGGTTTTCTCCTGCTTCCACATATAAATCAATGTATTTCTTTTCCTTTATTTTGCGGATCTTATATCTCGCTGTCCAAACACACTTCAACGCCGTGTCACTCACTGTCTTGAGCACTGAATGGCTGAAAGTGCCCCAGTGGGCCAGTGCTTGGCAGCCTAAATTTCATAAGCCATACATCATTCACAAATCACAACACGTTTTGGGAACGCGGTGTACTTAAATATCTGACGGTGCATTTAACATCATATTACCAACATTCCTTCGAAAGTTCTGTGTATAATCTTTTCATACAAAAGATAAGATACTCTCAGTACATTCACTTATACGCAAAATAAGAGTGTTTCTTTTCTTCGCCTAGACCTTGCAGCTTTGAAATTTTTAAATCAATAAAAAATATATGTAGTATCCTAATACTTAATTATAGCGATCACTGACATTCTCATTCTATTCGTCCACTAAATTTATTTACCATCTGAATCATACGTCATGAGGAAATATTGATTTGTGAATAATACAGGAGTAGATCTTTAATATCACCTTGACCATCTCCAGCGTCTGAGAACGGAGGCAGTGGTGGATGGGCTAACTATTTGCCCATCTCAGGTAGAGGTTTGGGACAAAAACAATAGTTAGTAACCCATTACAGTGTTATTGACACTTAGATGAATTTAAGGTTGGATCTAAGGCCCCGTCAGAAGCGCAGATACAGCAGGAAAATTTCAGACTTTTCCCGCTTCTGACGTCAAATCGAACACAGTTCGTCGGGCAAAGCTCGACCGTGTGGACGGGGCTTAAGGCTAACTAACGGCTTCACTATTGAAATGCGGAATTCGAGTGTAAGTTCTACATTCAATAGGCTTAAAAAGTTTACTCTGTGGCTGACTGAATGACTGGAGGCAGTACCATTGGATTCTTTCAAAATTGACTCGTAATTTTACAAAATTCATTGCAGTCGAAACATTACTGATTCCATGGTTATTTAAAGACATTAGTACCAAACACACACACACACACACACACACACACACAACACCACCACACACACCACAACACAACCTTTTGAAAAGAAAATGCGTTTATAACAACGTTAAGATACTCGAAGCATTTAATTTAACGTTCACATGACATCTGTGAAGTTAAACAATATAGATTACCACTATAAAATCATTATTGGTCTTCTGTATAAAAAAAAAACAATTGGTGACCAGATATTATTAGGGTGCTTATACTTCACTACCTTCAGTTTAGCAATTTCGTATTTAAATCGTCTGTGTAAAGCTAGTTTTCAATCAGGTACAGTTTTCAAGCTGAACAGTCGTAAGTCATTGCAATATGTACAAAAAAGCAAAATGACAAATTGAAAAGTTGAAATAAATGCAAATTTTTCCAAATACGAAAATGTTTATACTTCTATTAAAAAGAATATCTACGTTCAAAAGAATATCTGTTAAAAAACTTTTTTTTTTTTACATGCGAAACTACGTTAAATTGCCTTTCTACTGTTATGTAGCTTTCATCTAATTATGCCAGCCAATGTGCTGCAGCCAATCATATTTTTGTCATTTTTGATGGTTAGGGTACATTTAAATTAAAATTAAGTTCAATTTTTATTATAGCATTAGGTGAATCCAAAAGATCTTTTTTGCATTTCTGATTTGTACCGACATTATATACATATAATGTATATGAAGTACTTGATGAATTATCAACACGACTCACTTGCAATACTAATTAAATTTTACCGTCATTTTTTACGGAAACGGTACACCGCCATCAAATATTTAATTCTCACAACAAAAATGGATTTTTGCAATTAGTATGGAAAGTCTTTTTATCAAAGAGAGAAAACACACCACAAAAGCTAACGAATACGTTTGAGCACAATACATAAAAAATATTTAATAGGTTTAAAGTGCACAAAAAAAATTCTAGCAGGCTTCAAGTGTGATTAACGGGCAACTATTATTATTATTATTATTATTATTATTATTATTATTATTATTATTATTATTATTATTATTATTAATTCTGCATGAGTCCTGGAGCTACTTCAGCCTCTATTTTTTCCAGATTCCTTTTCAGGGATCTTGGGAACACTAGGCACGATCCCACACTATGAATACACTATGAATAAAAATAATAATAATAATTTTTCAAAGATTCCTTCGTCACCATCATCGAGAACTTGCTCTTACCTACACCTGCAGCATCGTGCACCTTTGGTTTCAGGTGAGACAGGTAGTCGATGAATAGCACAGAGATGCCTGTGTGACCTGGAAACCCTCTCCCCCCTTTCGTATCTAGCTAGGCACAAGGGCCCACATCTTCTTCTTCTTCTTCTTCTTCTTCTTCTTGTAAATGCATTTACTTCCCCACCACATTAACCTCTCACCATCTTTATCGTTGTTGCATTCTTATTCTTGCTTTTCCTTGTGATTTTTCTTTTTCCTAAACCAGCGTCTATATTTTGTACCTTTTGAAAATCTGGAGACTGCCCTTCCAAGGGAAATTAGTTATGCTTATGCATTTTCAATGTTTTTTGGGGATTAATGTTAATTTTACTATAATATAAGATTTATATAAAAATCTGGAAATCTCTTCTCGCTAGAGGGAGAGGAGGGTATGCTGTCAATCTGTAAGATTAATGAGTTGCGTTGAGTTATTTTTGCCTTATTTAATGCTACAGACTTTTTTGCGTTTTTTTTATAGAGTTGCGTTTTTGTGTTGTTTTTATTATGTGCATTTGTGCCTTGTATTCAGGTGGGTTACCTGATGAACTGGTATTCTGAAGTTGGCGCGACTTTCATCGATGATGGAAATAGAACAAAAATGAACATGCCATGAATAGAATTTACAGCTCCAAAGCGTATATATGCATGTATGCGCTCAATTTATTGATAAATATAAATGCAGCTGTATCTTCAGTTTGTTTTATTAATATGGAAGGTTATTCACCTGCATTAATTGATTGATAAACTTAAGATTAAAAGTCACAGTTAGAAAGTTAAGTATATCTTAGTTTAACCAGACCACTGAACTGATGAATATCTCTCTTAGGGCTGGCCCGAAGGATTAGATATTTTTACGTGGCTAGGAATCAATTGGTCACCTAGCAACTGGACCTACAGCTTATTGTGGGATCCGAACCAATTATATCGAGAAATGAATTTCTATCACCAGAAACAAATTCCTCTGATTCCGCGTTGGCCGATGGCCGAGCCGAGAATCGAACTTTGGACCACCGCATTGGTAGCGGAGCGCGAAAACCACTCGACCAACGAGGAACTTGTCACAGTTTGAAGATCGAAATTTGACTGTAGGCGAGAAAAATGAAGTGCTAAGGTATTGGTGTCATAGATTTTAATAAGAAGACCTTCCAGTACATTTACTGCAAAGTGATTCGATATTTTAAGCTTGGCTCTCTGCCTTTGAAAAAACTCTCTCTCTCTCTCTCTCTCTCTCTCTCTTCCTTCTTGAAAGTAAATATTAGACTCGGCGTCGTTAATTACCAGAACTTCTGTGAAGGTGAATATTAGTTCAGGCGTTTTCACAAGTATTTACCTCTCAGCAGAACGCCTTCATTTACGGATTTGCTCAATTTCCAGCTAACTCGAACAAGTTTCTATCAAGTTTCTATTTTTGAAACGGCATCCCAGAGAATGTCGTTGCAATTGGAACTTCAAAAGTTCAAGAGAAAATCCAATGCGTTACTACACAAATACAATAGTCTTCTTGCATTTTGATACATTTCTATCTGGTTATCTTTTTATTATTTTCTATTTTTATTTAAGTGGTAATACTTCTTTCTGTATTTGCATTTACTTTCTCTTACTTCTTTCTAATAAACAGTATAGTCTTTGGAAGTTTGAATTTCGAGTCGGTAGCCCCTGTGGGCTTGTTGCATATGAATAAGTATCAACTACTGATTAATAATAATAATAATAATAATAATAATAATAATAATAATAATAATAATAATAATAATAATGTTTGTTGTTGTTGTTGTTATGATTTATTTTTATTTATTTTTATTATTATTTTTTTTTTATTATTATTTTTATTATTTATTATTTTCCCAACTCTCCCTTTATGATTGTTCACAGTCTCCCGGGATGAATTGCAATTGTTTTTACACCGCTGTTTAAAGTCTGTCAAAGTTGTCTTTAGCTATATATTTCACATGTCTGTACGTTTATGCGTCCCTTAACACGTTATTGTATATTTATTACTTTATATATCAAGTTTTACTACAGATCAGTTTTGCTTCATGTCAGGCATATGTAATAAGATTTTCAGTCATTTTCATTTTTATCTTTCAGGTACGTGATGTCCGGCAGATTATGGCGATTAGGGAAAGGTAATGTATCTATCATTATATGTTATATATATATATATTATCTAATAGATATATAATATATATATATTTATATATTATATATACTGAGACCACCGTAAAACCACCAATGTACCGACCGCTACCGTATATTTCAATATATTTTTAAGGGACAATCATTGTATCTTGAAAATGTGTTGGTGAATCCTTTTATTTTCGTGCGTTGACTCAACTATATATATATATATATATATATATATATATATATATATATATATATATATATATATATATATATATATTGTACCATTCAATAATAAATGGGCGTCAAATAATTTTCCCGTCTGTGTATATGCCAGTAATATTACTCTTTGATTTTGTAAGTTAGATTTCTTTGATGTGTCTGATTTTGTCGCGTTTTAAAGATGATTAGGCGTAATGTATTGCAGTGTCTTTAAAAAATGAAAGCAGCAAGAGTTAATAATCAAAATGCCGGTTGGAAGTTGGATCGAAGAATTTGCTAAACATTTGTGCAAATAAAAGGTCAAAAGTACGAGCTGGATATAACAAATAGTTTTATGCGTTTGCCATAAAAGCTATTTGACATATAAAGTAATAGAGATACTACAATAAATTTTTTTCCGATTATATATATATATATATATATATATATATATATATATATATATATATATATATACATGTATATATATGTATATGTGTGTGTGTGTATTACCTCTTTTTCACAGCAATTATGCAGTATGGCGTGGAACTGTCATATTTTGTGTGTGTGTGTGAGTACGCTTCATGCGTGTCAAGGTTTCATGTTCTGTATCAGTAACGCATTTTCATATATGGTTTGAGAACTGTGATCACTTTAACCTAAATATTTACGTACGCATAATAGTATTCTAGAATTGCTCGACATGAACAAGTAATGTACAGAATTTACTAGAGATCTTGTAAATGCGACGCAATTTCAAAATTATTTAAATTTTTCTCCTTTAGCGGCACTGCACTGGTGCGGTAGCCACCAAATATAATGTAAATAAAAAGACGTTTCTGATCTTTTCCGATAATTTGTTTGCAGTGACGCCTGTTTGGATTCGTTAGTTGTGAAATACGAAGAAACGAGAAATGATACATTTGGTTTTGCTGCCAGACCTTTCACTTGGAATGAGAGCCTTTGAGGCGATAAACACGGTATGATCAGTTACTTGTACTAAGGGGTGTGGTTTAAAGAAAAATGTATAAAAAAAAAACCACGTACTATTTCAGGAAATCCAGTTATACTGTAAACAATTGCATATAAACAAATGTGTCAAATCAGTGCCTGCGGTTTCATAACTTGAGCTGTGCCGTAGAAGGTGAATTTTGGGCGCTGATATGTTGACTTGTTGCAGACCGGACCTCTCATCCAAGCATTATTGTTTGCTCATTATGTGGGTTCAAGTGCTTTATAATGAATATATCATAACAGGAAATCTAACGTTAATTACTTAGATTCAATTGAAATGCTTACCGAAGTTGCTTGTGCATGGGCATACGACCGCATCCGTTGAGCCTTTGGACAAGGATTATATTTTCTTGGGAAATATCAGTGAAGTTAGCGGAATGTCTTGGCAGAAAGGAACCGTCAAAGCCCAGTGCTCGAAAGCCCTTTTCAGTTCAGGACGATCTTGGCTCGAGTGAATTCGGGGATGAAACTGAGAATGATTGAAAGCAGGATGTTCCAAAAGCAGACTGAATCAAGAGGCAGAAAAAAAAAATGAGACTTAGGTGAAATCAACAGATCCCTCTTGAAGTTGCAAGAAGATGCTTCAGGGCTGTTTGGACTTCAGTGCTGCTGGCAGGGATTGGGTTTTTACTGCGCTCCTTGTACGTCTCATACCAAAGGGCAATCTAAGTGATACTACTACAGGCAAACATTACAAATAGATAATGGAAGAGGGGCGTAGTCGTTGTATAATTTGAACTATCCCATTAAGAGAATCCTGCCGAGTTTATACTGTATGTTGGATCGCTAAAAACTAGACTTTTTCTTTACCATAAATGGTGACAATGTCGAATATATATATATATATATATATATATATATATATATATATATATATATATATATGTATATATATATATATATATATATTCATATTATATATATATATATATAATAATATATATATATATATATATATATATATATATATATATATATGATATATATATATCCAAGTAATAATATTATTTTGAAAAATAGTTGGTTCGCTTATCTTGACATGATCATTTATGTATATATATATATATATACATATATATACATATATATACATAATTATATATATATACATATATGTATATATATATATATATATATATATATATATATATATTTATATATATATATATATATATATATATCCATATCTATATATATATATATCTATATATATATATTTTATACATATATATATATATATATCATAATATATATATATATATCATGTAAATGTATAGTAAATATATATATATATATATATATATATGTATATATATATATATATATGTATGTATATATATATGTATATATATACATACACACACACACACACACACATATATATATATATATATATAATATATATATATATATATATATGTCTGTATGTGTATTTTTAATGGTATAATGACGTTTTAACCTTTCGACTTCGTCACACTTTTTTGTATACAACTTTCACTACAAGCATTTTATTCAAGTTTGGGAAAAATAAAAATACTTTTACCTCTTTGAGCAGTAATCCCTCTGAATATGAAAGCATCATTATGGTTATTTTACATACATACATTCATACATATGTATACATATATACACACGCTACCTAGCCAGTAATATTGTCAAGAAAGATTAACACAGCGAGGTAAAGAGCGGTAGAAAAACATATCAAATACGCTTAGAATCCCGGGAAAAAAGATGGAGGCGCCTCTTTATCTTTCTTCAGACTTGTTCGTGTCTGCGCCAAGGATTTCATTTATAAGGCATAGGATTATAGTGTTGGCAGCCATTTATTTTAACGTTCATTAGCAACGCACGCAACAAAGCTGCCTCGAAATAAATGATTTTTGCCCAAGGTGTGAATTGGTGAAATGCAGTGAATCTAGTCGGGTATTTTACTGATATTGTGCGTCTATCAGTCAGGTACATCGTGGCACACACGGGAAAGGCTCTCTTCAGTGCGTGAGAATTTGTTATTGCTGGAATACTTAATTACATTTACATACCGAGTTCTCGTCTCAATATTCAAGGATTATTTTGTTGGCTCATTTGACAATCGCTGTAATTGCTTTTTCCCCCTGGGTAATTATATACTACATTTCATCCCTGTTTACTTCATATGTATTCGACTCTCTCTCTCTCTCTCTCTCTCTCTCTCTCTATGTGTGTGTGTGTAACTGTGCAGCGATGCATCTTCCAAACAAGTTTTTTTCATGTTGTTTTCCTCTGTGTGTGTGTGTGTGTGTGTTTAACAATGCAGCGCATCATCTTCCGAACAATATTTTTCATAGTGTTTTCCTCTCTCTCTCTCTCTCTCTCTCTCTCTTCATCTCTCTCTCTCTCTGAGTCCCCCCCCCGCCCTCCCTTTCTCCCAAGCACTGCCGCCGTTAATAAAGTTTCTGAGCAAAGCAATTTTCTCGGTGCGTCGGGGAAGCGGGCATTCTCGAAGCGTTTTCGTAATCCCCGGAGGGAAAAATGTGCTCAGATTCGAAAATATTCCTCCCAATATCTTTTGATTCACCTGGCCAGCTTCATTAGGCCGTCTTTGCCTCGATCGGAAGTGTTTGGGAAGCATTCTCTCAATTATTATGGAATCTCTACCGTCGAGGCTGGAAGCTGTGTTTTCTCGTTAGTGTTCAGTTGTGTTGGAGGGGGGTGCCCCTCTCTCTCTCTCTCTCTCTCTCTCTCTCTCTCTCTCTCTCTCTCTCTCTCTTAATTTTTATGCGTCCTCAACGCTTCTTTGTATACGCGGTTCCAGTCTGTCTGTCTCTCCGTCTGATATACAATTTTCGAACTCTCGGGTACATTGTTTGAACTCAAAGAGTATGTTAATGAATTATTGAGAGGAATTCCCCTTTTATAACCTTCGCCAGTTGTGTGTTTATTAGCTTTTGTCGGCTTGAATAAAACGATGCCATATTTCAAATATAGACAACAGTATTGAAATCAAGTGTTGTTGTCATTTTCTGTAAGCCGAGTTTGCTTGCATGGAAATGATCTTTCTAATCTAGGGTTCAGAATATTCGTATTTGATGTTATTGTCGTACCTCGTGCAGAGAACGAAGTGATGAAATGTCAGAAAAAAAAATAAAAAATAAAACAACGTTGATTGACTTCGTTTGATTACATACGATCTTGAAAAGCATTGGTGCTGAAGCGAATTAAATTATCCTCACGCAGATCAGGATTTCGTTTTTAACAATCAAGTATTTCTTGACGATTGTATACATCAACTTCTCAATCGACCCCCTACTCCAACAGTCAACCTCACCGTCGCCCTCCCCCCTTAAGAGCACACACACCATTAGTAGAATTAATAAGACTTGAAGTAAAAACGTGACGTTAGATGCGCCGTGCATATAACTCTTACGAATAAATGTAGCTTTTGTGATCCTGTGGTAGTCAATATCAATCAATCTCCATGTTTGAGGAAGGACACGGCAAAGACTTCGATGTCCTCGGGCTGTCTTCATTCAAGAGCGGGTCGAAAGAAAACATCATCTTTCTTTCCTCGTTTCTTGCAAGAAAAACGAACTTGAATTCTTGGTAGGTGTCCTCCTAAGACTTTCATATCTGGCGTTTTGCAGGATAGTGGTTCGGTGTCTGTTGTGTTTAGTCATTAGAAGAGGCAAGTTTATTGGCCTTGAGAATAAACTGCAGTAAGCATTATACGGCTGTTGTCCATTTTTTTTTTAATTCAGTAAATGAAACCTATTTGGAACTCACATCACTTCCTCTCCGATTGGTGCATATCTGATGTGTAGCCAACGTTCAAGACATATGGAATATGTGATACTAGAAGCAGAGAGAGATTTTGCCCATTACAGACTGTTCCTTATCAATATTTTGACTGATGATCACTCAGCTCACTCAAGGTTTTGGTTTGTCTCCCCTAAACTGGCAATAGCGAAAAAAGAATATGGCTGTTTTTCAGCTCGTGTAGTGGAGCATTATCTTCTGTATACATATTTCTGTAGGTAAATTTAAGTGGTACGTATTTCGGATATCGTGCAGCAGAAGCGACTTGAATAAACTCTTATCCTTAGAAGTTTGTAATACCTACAGTACCTTCTCATGGCTGTATAGAAAATGCCCGGTCAGATCATGCAAACTATGTAATACCCTTGAGTGTTCCAAGTATGACATGGAGAAGCTTATTGTTGAAATGACAGTTGTAACTGTTATCCAGCAAGCACATAATGATGAGCAGAAGTCATAAATAACAGTGCCTTCAAATCATTATATGTGTTAGGAACAAGGGTAACTGACTATTGTGTACAGACGAGTGATCCCATACCAACAGGCAGGGGCTTCAGGGTGTACCGCCCCTGCCTGCACGATCGAGGTTAGAAGTGATTCTTTAGCCTTCAGGACACTCAAACCCGAGGGTAGAAGGGACCTAGTAACTTTGGTAGGGAACCATTCTAGGAGAAGCTTACTCTTAATGTGAACCTTTTTCTCCAATCTTGAGATGTATCATGGTATTTCATGGTCTTTCGTTTGAGTTCCTTGCTTGTGGGTGAAATCAGGCATTTACCTCTTTTCTTTCACCTTCCTGTTTTTTTTCAAGTATGTAGGACAGGCTAGTGAAAAGCAAAGTTTGGTGGATTATCAGGATAGCACTTCTTATTTACTTAATGTTTGTCTTCTATACTTCTTATTTCTAAATCCATCCTGACTGCCCTCCCCCAGTTGATTTGGTAAGACTGGTGGGTTTCCATTTTGCCTTGCAAGGTGTCCCGGCTCTACCTTGTCGACCTTGTCTAAATTTAGTTGAAGCCTAACCTTGCAAGTAAGTACAGGTAGGTCAGGTAAAGATGATTGCTTAGGATTTTTAGTGTTATAGTACATTTTATACAACAAGCATGATATTACTTTATTCCACAAGTCAACATTAAGAGTTTGCAAGATAAACTTGACTGATGACATAACTCTATCCAAGTTTTTGAGATGAGAGTCAGCACCTGGAGACCACACTGGAGAACAGTACTCCTACTAAGAAAAAAGCAAGGGTTACAACGCTTAGATATACATAATAGCTTCTTCCCAAAATGAAAAACGGCTGGAAGAGTAGCATCATTGGTTTATGTAATCAGTTTGTTCTCCAGAGCTTACATGTCACTAGTATAAGATAATAAATAGCAAAGGTCTCAGAACACACTTTGAGGAAATCCTGAAATGATACTACTAAAGCTACTACACTGGGCATCAGTATAGACAATTTGGGTTCCACCTATTAAAAATTCATATAAAATGTCAATAAAAGGCTCTTTTGTTTAGAGCAGCATACAGCAGTTCCATTAGCTCCTACAAAGGGAGGCATTCTTAAATGAATTCTAAAATTGATGACTTGAGGGTTCCACCATTTGTGGTTATCACCACCAGAGAGCACGATCTCTTCACACCCTTTCAATAAGGTCTCTCAGCTCTCTCATAAACAACCTGAGCTTGATTTCTAAGTTCAGCGAAATGACACTACAAAAAGTCTGAGTAATGTTACATCGTAAATTATAAGACTTTTTTTTCATGGTGGGCAAGCTTACATGCAGCATTAAACCATGACTTATCTTAAAGAAGAAACTTGGGGATCTTAGAATGAATTTTCCTTCTGATAACAGTCTTATGGTAATCACTGAAACACCCGGTAATATTCGGAATAATTCTTTAAATATCACTCTACCGTAGCTCAATAAGATCACTTTGAATACCATCCCAATTGACCTGGGATTTCAAGTATAACTTTCTTAAAAAGCTAATATCAGGAACGACCTTATCTATCTCCACTTGAACCTTAATTAGACAATGATCAGTGGAACTAATTGGCAAACCTACTCCACAAGATATAATGTAACATCTGTGAATACAAGGTCAAGATGGTAGCCAGATTGGTGTGTTGGTTCATTATTAACTGCTCACAACCAGAAATAGTGTAGAATCTAGAGCAGCAACGCCATGATTATATGTGGCAGTAACTCTGCTTAGCCAGTCAGTGTGATGGGCGTTGTAATCACCAACGTAAATGAAACAAGCTAGTAAAAACATAAAGATTTATCCGCCTTCCACAGACTTGAATCATTTGTTTTGTGACATCCACACTCATTCGGTGGCCTGTGAGATGCAGATAAACCCTCTAGTATACAGAGCCATTCCATTGGCCCTTAGAATAGCATTGCAGCTGAGTACAATGAGCTTTAAAATGGACATTTTAAACCCTGGGATCAGCAGTTCTAATATGATGTTGTAAAGCAGACATTAAGAATTTCAAAACAAGAGAAGGTATCAAAATTAACAGCAGCTATATCCAAGTCCTTTTTATTATTATGTAAATCTGCGGACATTACTATTATTTAAAATACAATAATTCTGTGATCGATACTGTCGACCAGGATTAAGTTCGATAGCATCACCAGAAAGAATCAACAGTATACAACTAGCATCAAAGAATACTGGCAAACTTAATGAAAGCATTACGAGGAACTATATATATATATAATATATATATATATATATCTATATATATATATATATATGTATACACACTAATAAAAGTACCCCATAAAATCACCAAAATATAGAAAGAAAATAATTTCAGGAGATAGCTGTCTCTGAAATATAGTAATTTCTTTATTTTGGTGTTTTTATGGGCTCCTTTTATTAGATGAATTCTGTTGTAACAACATTTTTATCAGTCATATATACATACATGTAAAATCAATATTAAAAAGTGCTTGTCCATAAGACAAAATTATCTCCAGAATGAAACTAATCACCTGGGAGTAATCGTCACACCCAGCGAGGACAAATACCGATTTCCCAGACACGGAAGCGTTTCATGCACTTAATATTCCAGATACTATAATATCTGACCCAAAGCCCAAGAGGAAGTTGAATGAAATGCTGTTGGCTGTTATGGTAAGGTATGTCCCTAGAATGGTCAAGATCAGAACAGGTGACCAGCTGTGGTTTGATGATACATAAACATGAACTTACCATGACAAACAGACCAAATTCAGCATATGAAAACTACATTTCATTTGTTGAGTCCCGCCATGCTGCAAATAGAATTTACCATGTGCTGAGAAAAAACCTACATAAATTCCTTAAAGAAAGCGGAAACTCAGATCTGTGGTCGGCCAAATTAGCATTGTCTATTTTTGGGTCAGGCTCGTCTGGGAATAATGCTGAACTGCATCATCAAACTTTTGAAATTAGTAAATCAACTGAGAATTTGCCTCTCCCTGATATTTGTTATCCTGAACCTATTCTTATAAAATATACATTTCACAATGTTAAGAAATTTCATGATAATCCAGATAGTTGGGTGGGGAAGATCCTATTGGTTTTCCTTCCTTTCTTTGAAAAAGGGTTTATATATATGTTGTCTCCCAAGATGAGATTAGTAGGTTCTACAGACTTTTATGTAGCTGTATCTTTGTTGATGAGAGTAAGCTAATAATACAGTAGGCTACCTGTTCCAAAGAGGGGCTGATCTGCAGATCGTGCAAATGAAAAAAAGGCCAATTTCTAATATTTCTGTCCTCTCTCAAGTTCGTGAAAATCCATTTTTAAGGACTATACAAATATGTGGTATCCAAAGGATTGCTAGCAAATACAGTAGTCGATATGCATATAGGAAGCAGTTTGGCGCCTGCAGTGCTATTAGATTTGACATGCCATTTGCAAGAAAACCTTTATAGCGGTTATGAGTACAGAACAATTAATGCAGATTTTAGTGCTGCTTTTGGAGTAGGTGTAGCAAACGTAGGCCGATCATGTCCGGTGTTCCACAAGGCAATGTTGTAGCTCTGCTTGGTCTGCTGTTATTTTTAGTATATACAAGTGGTACTATGATCGATGACCTGGAAAACTGTATGGTTCAGTATGCCAGTGCAGCAACTCTTGTGGGTGTAGTAAAATCTCCATTTATGAGAAATGAAGGTGCTCTTAGTCGTGACATAGCG
This sequence comes from Macrobrachium nipponense, assembly GCF_015104395.2. Classification (NCBI taxonomy): domain Eukaryota; kingdom Metazoa; phylum Arthropoda; class Malacostraca; order Decapoda; family Palaemonidae; genus Macrobrachium; species Macrobrachium nipponense. The sequence goes on along the minus strand of NC_087221.1, from coordinate 15,096,196 downwards.
GATTAGTGAATGGTGTAGTCGTTGGGTTATGAGGTTGAACTCAGGTAAAACGAAAATACTATTGAATTGTAGATCTCGTACTGATTTTCCAATCTACCCTTTCGAGTGGTTGGGCCTCTGCTTAGTGTCTTAAGCTTTAACTATATTTTGCGTAACTTTTGATTTGCATCTTACTTTTGAGAAACTTCTAATAAAAGTTTCATCAAATGTCGAACGGAAGTTAGGTATTATACAAGGCCTCATATATTTATAGCAATGATAAAATCATCATATCCTGTTTTTGGTCATTTGTCCCTCCATTACTAGAATACTGTTCTCCGAGGTGGATGTCTGCTTCTGGCAGAGATTTTTAAATTTCAGATTAAGTGGTTCGTGGTGGTAGGTTTCTGTTTCCTGACACTAACAGTTATGATTTGGACCAGTGCTAGACTTATTTGTTAATTTTTCATATTGTATTTTAACGATGGAGTTTCGCTATCACATTTGATCTCCGATTCTCTTTTCCTGCTGAGAGCGACAAGATTTATTTACTCAGCAGCAGCAGCTATATGTAGTAGTAATGTGCCTCGCTGTCGAACTTGTCAGCTCCAAACGTCTTTTAAGCTCCTCAGTGGCGTGATCGGTATGGTCTTGACTTGCCACCTCGGTGGCCGCGAGTTCGACTCTCGGGCATGCCACTGAGGGGTTAGGGATGTGTATTTCTGCCTTCGGTACAATTCAGATGTTAAATTTCATACCTGAACAGAAAGGTGTCGAAAATGTAGAGTTGGGTAAACAAAACCTATTTAGAACCTAATCAGTCATTGGGTATCATGAGGTGTGGTCTACGAGTAAAAAATGTAACTTTGCTGACATTGCTTAAGGAACTTTTGTGTAAAGATTTTAAGTGGCAGTAAATACAAGACGAATTTTGTCTTGTAGGTAATAAAAGGTTTAGTCTTGTTGTTATTTATGGCTCTCAAATAAACCACATTCTTTATCAGCTATTTATTATAGGAAAATAACATTGCCCTTGTCCCCTGGCAAAGTATATTTAGGAGTAAGGGAACACCTTCCGCTTCCCCCACCATCCCTTTCCCCCTCCTGAGTTTCTCAAGTAATTCTCTTTTATGTGAAATCCGACTCCCATGTGACCCGGTATTACCAATGATCTCCCCTTTTTACCCGCAATATCTTTACTATTAGCTTCGTTATCCCCTACAGAACTCTAGTATCGCCATTTCGTAATACGATCGGTAGGAAAAAAACATGTTGTTATGGTCGAGCAGGAGAGAAAAATTGTTCCCTCTGCGACAGTTTCATTTTGGTTCATATCAAAAGTCGGGGTCTACTCTGGCGTTGCTTTATTTCTATGCTTGTATTTTTTGTGCGTCTGTCTGACTGGTTCGGACTGGAATTCGTGTATGAAGATCTTGAAGAAGCTGCAGTTCTGTAACATCCAGCAGAATCAGTGTACAAATAGTTGTAGAAATTATAGAAATAAATATTCATAATTCACCCTCTTAGTTACTAAGTTGCAAAAAGGCTGTTGCCGACGACCGCTACAGAGGCTTAAAACAGGCATTTTCAACATTTGAAACCATGTCGTATATTCAGTATATTATATAATGCACACACATATATAATATATATTTTATATATATTATATAATATATATATATATATATATATATATAATATATATATATATATATATGTATATACACACACACACACACACACACAATATACGTATATATATATATATATATATATATA
>NC_087221.1:15084438-15089438 GCF_015104395.2 Macrobrachium nipponense | reverse complement strand
TTACTTCCTTTCATTCAGCTATAGATGATATGGCAGTTTCTATCGCCAGATGATATCCTGTTTGGCGATACGTACTTCCCAGGATTCGTTTCAGAAGACAAGGCTCATATCTGTTGTCTTTCGCGAATATTTCTCAAGTTCTCAAGTTACACTGCATAATTTAATTGCTTCCCTGCAGACTTGGTCATTAAATTATACTTCAGTATATTGGGTAATAAATATGAGTGACTAAGTCCAAAGAAGACGATCAAAGCTTTCTCAAAAGTCATGTGATAATCTGAGAGATGTACACATTATTTATTATTACTCTGGAACTTTTTGCATTTCATGATAGTGCGACATTTATATATATTTATATATAGAAACAGGAAATACAACAAACATATCTTGCGCCATGATATTTTCCCTACTCTATACCGAGGGCTTTATTCAATTAAAGACCCCTCTCTACCATCAAGCAATAGACTCTCTCTCTCTCCTCTCTCTCTCTCTCTCTCTCTCTCTCTCTCTCTCTCTGTCCTTGATTAAAGAGGGGATAGTCGCTCCTGGTGGTCTATTAGGCTGGCAACCCCTCTGGACCCCCGTCCCTTCAGTTTTAACCAGTCTGTTTGCCCTTCATTGGAAAAGTGTAATTGCGTCTATAGACAGTGTTTGTACTCCTCCAGTGCATTTGGTTGCGATCCTTTCGCCCAAAAGATGCCTTCAATTCTCCCAACTTCTAGATTAGGTTTAAAGTTCCAGATCTCTGATTGATTATTCGATTTTCAGTGTTTATGTAAACGAGAACTATTGTGACGGCTTTGTCTGTCCGTCCGCACTTTTTCTGCCCGTCCTCAGATCTGAAAAACGACTGAGGCTAGGAGGTTGTAATTTGCTATGTTGATCATCCACCCTCCAGCCATCAAAAATACCAAATTGCAGCCCTCTAGCCTGAGTAGTTTTTACTTTATTTAAGGTTAAAGTTAATCATAATCGTGCGTCTGTTAACGCTATAGGACAGTCCACCACCGGGCCGTGGCTGAAAGCTTCATGGGTCGCGGCTCATGCAGAAAACTTATTTAAATAGATCTAGAACCGCAAGAGAGGTAGAAAATATTAGGGAACTGATGCCATGAAGCATCTCTGTGTCCTCACAACTTTAATGTGGGGCTTGAATATAAACGATTTCATGTCTGCGTCGCTTTCCATTCAACATCACAGGTTATCAGTTCGACTTCCGGTGGCTGCTGATGCTCGTGACACCAGTCGATGCTACCTGGGAGTCGACGTTGATGGAAATGGTGACGACAAGAGAGGATTAGATGAAGCTACTCTGATCGTTTCGTGGAAAACTTGTGCTTGATGCAATTAATTTTCTGTCAAAGAAAAGTACTGAGATGGCTATTTTTCTGTCCCTCTGCACTTTTTCTGTCCGTTCTCAGATCTTAAAAAAACTACTGAGGCTAGAGGGCTGCAAATTGGGATGTTGGTCATCTACCCTCCAATCATCAAACATACCAAATTGCAGCCCTCTAGACTCGGTAGTTTTTATTTTATACAAGGTTAAATTTAGTCATGATCGTTCCTCTGGCAACGCTATAGGATAGGCCACCACCTGCCTTTGACTGAAAGTTTCAAGGGCTGCGGCTCTTACAGCATTATACGCTGTACAGAAAACTCGATTGCGCTGGAGAAACTTCGGCGCATTTTTATTTCAGATTAATTCTTGGGATTTTTTAAAAAGTGGTTTTTGTTTTGTTTATCACGAGGTTTTCCTCCTGACATTGAGGTCATTTTTTTTCTTCATACTATTATATTGTTTCTTCTCCCCTCTGCTCTTTGTTCTTTGTTTGTCCTCTTCTGGCCTTCTTTTCCTTCCTTCTTTTGCCTTCTCTATAGTTTTTTTTCTCTCTTCCTCTTTCCTTCTTCCCTCTACTTCGCTCTCCCTTCATTGTTTTGTTTCCCTTCGTGATGTTCCTCGTCCCCTTTGCATCCTCTGTGTTTCCTTCTCTTCTCCCTCTCGTTCCTTTTCCCTCTTCCCCTTCCCTCTCCGACTCGACCCACTCGATCTAAAATTATGAAAAACATTTTCCACTTTTCATTAGCAGACGTCAACAGTCCTTTCCTCACACAGCACAGCGGAGCTTCCAGGGTCACTGGCCCTCCCTTCCTCGTTCCCCCATGACGATGGCTGGGTAGGGGGGGGAGGGGGTGTACGGGTGAGGGTCCCTGCGTTTAGGGAGTATTGGGGACGGGGGTGTTCCTGCGGGGAAGCTGTATTGTATTAGAATATGACCTTGTATGACCGTTGGCTGACCTCGTTGTTGTTTGTTTGATGTGGGTCAACCCATGATTTCAGGACTTTATTTGAAAACTGGAAAGGTTATTCTGCGCTTATGGTGCTTTCGTATCTTCGATTTTAGAAAGTATCAGAAACACTCTCTCTCTCTCTCTCTCTCTCTCTCTCTCTCTCTCTCTCTCTCTCTCTCTCTCTCTCTCTCTCTCTCTCTCTCATTTGTTGTTTAGAAAGGAAATTCTTTTCGACGGGAGTATTCGTAACTTCCTGCAGATGGTTTTGGAATCCTTTCAAGCAAGAGCTTTGGGGACTCGAATCCTTCTCCACCCACACGAACCCTTTTGCAAGAGACATTCTGCGTTCATGAATTTACTTCAGCGAATTCCACCCAACCTCTCCGCCCACTCCCCCCTACCACACTCCTCTCATGTGCTTTCTCCTCCTCTACTACCTCGCCTTCATCTCCTCCGTATTTTTATCCTAATCCTTTCTCCTATATTTATTCTTTTTTCTGGTATTGGTTTTGGTATTTTTTTTTACCCCCAGTTCTACCAACACTCCTGTTTTTCCTCCGACTGTTTCCTGTTGCTGCTTCCGCTTCTCTTGGCTCTCGTCTTCCCAGTTCTCCTCACTGTTCTGTCTGCTCGTCTTCCTGCTTCCAAATCTACTTCTTCATGACATTCCCGCCCCCACCCCCCTTTCCTCCTATTTATCTATTCCCATAGGAGGGTACTGTGTCGTCAGTGCACCTCACGTGGTGCGTTGTATCCATTATCTAGTGTTCTTTGCAACGTCCCTTCGGCCCCTACCTGAACCCTTTCGATTCCTTTTACTCTACCTCTGTTTATATTATCTTTCTCCCATCTTACTTTCCACTCTCTCCTGACAATGTTTTTATAGTGCAACTGCGGGGTTTTCCTCCTGTTGCATCTTTAAAACTATTTGTACAGTAAGTTTCCCTTTCAACGCTGGATGACCTCGTAGGTACTATTCTTTACGGGCTGTTCTATGAGCAACAGCCCGTGCTGGCATAAGGCCAGCTAAATCTGAAACAACAACAGGTCCCTCCCGGCACTTGCCCTTCGGCCTCAATTTTAGATTCCATTCCATTCTGCTTTTCTATTTCACTCATTTTCCTAGTTCCGTTACTGTCCCTCAACCTGCTTTCTCCTCTTCCTTCCTACATCCTCCCTGTTATGCTCTCCCTCTTTCATACTGCTTCCCCCACTACAGATCTCCCTCCCATCTGCCCCTCCCCCTCCCCTCCATTATTCTTCTCTCTCCCTCACCGCCCCCGATAGTTTAAGATCCGTGATACTGGTGTGTCTCGAATATTGCGCGTTGCTCCTTTTGCTTGTTGGTTATTGGCCTGCGGATACGCGGTCTAAGGTGAGGGTCAAGTGTGGAAAGGGAGGGGCTAATTGGCTGGGGTATCGGGAGAGGGAGGGTGTTAAATTGAGGTTGATTAGGGGAGGCAAATGTGAGTGATTAAGGAGTTAAAACGGAGTGATTACAAGACTGAATTTGGGTCGAAGTTGGGCGTGAGGGAGGGGATTTGGGCAGTTAGGTTGGTAGACTGTCGAATCTCTTGGAGTTTTCTTAGCCAGTCGGTTTGGTGCTTTAATGGAGTTCAGTCCTTTGGTAGTTATCAATACTGGGAAAAAAATGTTTAGTGTGAAATCTTCGCCTAATTCTCCTTTTTGAGGTATTCTTAATAAAGGGGCATAAATGTAGTGACTAACGCCCGTTCATGTTTCGGGAATAAGGGGCAAATTGACCTTGCTGCCGTTGTAGAGTTCTGTTGCAATATACTACACACATTCACACTCCAAACGCTAGAATGATAAATACATCTTGTGTCAGAAATTCTTGATTTAGAAAATTATGTGAAAGCAGGTTTTTTCTCCAAATTATGGTTTGCAATTGACAAAAAAGGATATCTATAAAAATCCGTTAGTACATTTAGTTAACTAATCTTTTATAATGTACATTCTAGTAGTCGCTTACAGAAATCCTCAGATCTACCTCCCCGCGAAGATGTAATATGTCATATTGATGTATATATTGTATGTATCTGCGTATTTACGTATAAATACATGGATGTATAGTAGTACGCAAGTATATGCATAGTTACCGAACCGTACACGGCTTTAGGAGTTTCGGCTGAAGGTTTTTAACCGCTGCAGATGCTTTGGAAAGTTGTATCCCAAGACGTAGGTCTGGCTTTTTCTTTTTCTAAAAAAGAAGGCTATTGCGATGGCTTTTGCCTGTACGTCCGCCCTCAGATCTTAAAATGTACCGAGGCTAGAGGGCTGCAAATTGGTATGTTGATCAACCACCTACCAATCATCAAACATACCAAATTGCAGTCCTCTAGCCTTAGCAGTTTCTTTTTATTTTAGGGTTGAAGTTAGCCATGTTTGTGCGGAGCCAGCATCACAGGCCACCACCTGGCTGTGGCTGAAAATTTCATGGGCCGTGGCTTATATTTTCATACAGCATTATACGCTGCACAAAAAACTTGAGTGCGCCCTTTGGCGCTTATTTTACTTATTTTTCGGAACGAGGAAAGTAAAACAGAATCATTCATGGCAAACCGAGTCTTTGGGATGATTTTAATCCCAGTTCTACTACCCTTGAAAATACGTTTGCTAGCCACGTTTCAGTAATAGAACCATATAATACTGAAAGAACTGGAGAGAGAGAGAGAGAGAGAGAGAGAGAG
>NC_087221.1:15074438-15081938 GCF_015104395.2 Macrobrachium nipponense | reverse complement strand
CCCGAAGAGACAGCAGCAGAGATCTAGGAAGGATAATGTCGATGTCACCTGGAAGACGAGATGGTTTCAAGGAGGATCAGTGATTTTTGTTCGACGACCCTGCAAGCATAATCTGTTGAAATGGATTTCCTTGGAAATTCCGAGTTCCTGTTGGTCTAGATGTTTCTGGAATCGCTATAAGCAAAGTTTATGAGCGAAGGATGGCCGATCTCCAATGTAACGTTCAAATTATGATTCTGTAAATATAATTTTAAGGCTCATAAATATTTGTTCTGTAGATAATGAATCCTGTTATAATATGTTGGCGTACATAAAACTTATTTGCGCGGGTATGCATTTGTATCATTGTTAGAAAGTTATTAAATGCTAATTCACTCGATGCAGTGTGTTACGAATTGTGTTTTTAGACGTAAATTCACAAATCTGTAAGCGCAGTAGCTCCATCTTCGTAATGACTATCCAGTATTCGTTAATGTGTGTAATGTTGCCTAAAGAGGTGAGGGTTACACGCACCGCTAATAGCCATGATTCGGAATGGGAAATAAAAGAAAACTTCACACTGAGCCAGCGTGCGTGGGTTCGAATCCAGCCGTGCAAGGGAAACTTTCTACTTTTCAGTCGGGTTCAAAAGAAAGGATATTTAAAAATAAACTCTGAAGAGACGGAAGTTAAGAGGTCTTAGGGTTATGGAAAGTATATCTAAAAACGTAGCTCTCAGATCCTAAGGCACAAACAGGAATTTGATAAAATTAACTGGACATTATGATTAAATGTTCTGCAACTTGACCTGCCACCTCGGTGGCCGCGAGTTCGATTCTCGGGCATTCCATTGAGGTGTTAGAGATGTGTATTTCTGGTGATAGAAGTTCACTCTCGACGTGGTTCGGAAGTCACGTAAAACCGTTGGTCCCGTTGCTGAATAACCACTGGTTCCATGCAACATAAAAATACCATACAAACAAACAAACAAACTCGGTAAGTTCCATTGACATACTATGTAGCTGTGTTATAATCTAAATTGGGCATGATCTTCTTTTAGGGAGTTGTGGCATAATGTAATTTAAGGCTACATTTTTCTTCATATTATGCGAGACTATACTTCTCCCTCCCTTTCATATAAGAATGGCCAACGAATTGCGTGGGTGGTTTAATCCTCAATATTTCTTTCCTAATAACGCGACATCGGTGCCCCCAGCCAGAGCTGTCGTGTCCCCTGATCATTCAGACAGCCAGACTTCTCTTTTCTTCTTCTTCTTCTTCTACCTGACACCCTGTCATTTGGTCATTCGTGCTTTAATTTTCCACTTTGGAAAAAGTGTGGAAGATTCCGAGGTGATGAATGACGTAAGCTTAATCACCCTTAACTATTCCTTTGGAATATATATATATATATATATATATATATATATATATATATATATATTATATATATATATATTAGAGTAGGGATGAAGGTGCTAGCTCCCATGACCCTCTTCGGAAGTCGACCAGACGCTAGTCCCCATGAAAGCAAGGTAGATTTGAGCGTGAACGGAACACTTGACCTAGCAAATCTGTGGCAAGAGCTGTACCATTAAGCTATGGTTCCTCTTATATTTAATAGCAGAAAATTATACTTAATTACCTATTTTTACACAGGTAGTTAGTTATTCATGAGTTCATTCTGTTCTTCATCGACTGAAAGCCTCATATCATTTTTCTGGCTATTTATCTATTTATATGTTAGACCGAGGAAAAAAAGTTAAGGTAAAGAAAACGCATTCCAACTAAGAAGATGCAGAAGTAAGTCGTTATGTTTGATAGGACGTTATTGTTTTCATTATAATTTTTTTTACTCTTTTGTAAAATGACGCTGAATCCATATTAATAGCCATAACGTTTTATTGCAAATGTTACATAATTTCGAATACTTAAAGCTTTATGCAAGATGATGCCTTTGATAGAAGGCAGTGCAGAAGGCGCATCAGGCAACCGACCCTTTAATGTCGGGATAACGGTGGGAAAGAAATAGCAGTAATTTGTGCTTTTTATTGATATTTACTTGAGCTCTCTCTCGTGTGAGTTTGTGTTTGCGTATGTACGTGTACGCATCAGAAGTTTTTTCACGTATATCCTCTTATACATTATTCTATTAATTCATAGATTAGTTACTTAGTATGTCAAACAACATGAAGTGTTTTAACTTCAACATCTCTCTCCGACATTTCTTACTTATTCTGAGAGAGAGAGAGAGAGAGAGAGAGAGAGAGAGAGAGAGAGAGAGAGAAATTTTCATGCAAGATTCCAGTTTGCTTCAGAGTCGAGCTAGACTTCCTCGTTATAAATGATAATAGCATTGGCGTTTAACGGGGACGGAATGCGTGACTCGTTCTTCTTTTAGCTTTCGGGAGAGAACTATTCTGTACCTTTTTAGGACAACCCCCCCCCCCCCCCCCACCCCCCCACCCCCACCCCCCACCCCACCAAGAACCCTCCTCATACCAGCTTGCAACTATCTCGTTTGACTGGGCTGTCTCCTTTCTCACCTCCAACACCCCCTGGCCTCCCCCCCCTCCCCCTCCCCCGGCAGCCCTTGGACCTTTAACACGCTGATGACTTATTGAGGATTTTACGCGGACCTTACAGGGGACCTCCACACAGACCTTCCTCATTAATGGCGAGTTTTACGTTGGTGATCTCATGTCGAGACGTTACTCGCTTCCAACTCTTCTTTCCTGCGTGTTCCTTTCCTCTTATTTCTCTTCCCTTTCCACCCGTCTTCCTCTTTCTCCTCTTTCGGTCTCCACCTCCTCCTCCTCCTCCTCCCACCACGGTCACCCACCCGTGATACCCCCTACCCGTGTCCTCCATCACCCCTCATCGTAGCGAGTTAATGAACCCGCTCATCTTGTGGACACATACGCTTATTTCTTCCTTTCGTCCTGGTCGTTTTTTCCTCTTCCTGGTTTTTATTCTGTTTAATTTATGATTGGGTTTTAATCTCCCTCAATTTTAGCTGCAGTTTGGAGGAATATTTCGTTCCTTTACCAGACTCTAGAATTTATTGCTCATTTTTTGTATCCCGTTTTCATTCAATTTGCAAGTAAAACGATTAAACACTTCAATTTATTTTTTTATGATAGGCTCTTCGGGCAAGGCGGTGGTCTTCTGCCAAAATGCTATTCTAATTTCTGGTGTATTTTAACAATGAGGTACAGCAGCTGTCTTCATAAATTACTCTTTCCTCCTCCTCCTCCTCCTCCTCCTCCTCCTCCTCCCTCATTCCTCGCATCCACCAGCTGGCGCCTCTTAGCCACTTTTCTGCTTATAAAAAGTTTTATTCTCTCTTCTTCCAACTTTATTTTCTAATCATATTTCTTTTTACTCCTGTAATTTCTTTTTTTTTTTTTTTTTACTTGGAGTGCTTTTTTAAATTTCAGCTTTAGAGGAAAACATCTATTTACAACTTCCAATTCTCATTGAAATTCTCTCTTTTCCTATCTTCCGCTATCTTTTTATGGAACTAATTCATTGTCCCAACAAAGGGCCCTGACCGTGACGGGGGACTTGAGGCAAAATGTGGCGCAATGCTTTACTAGAATTTCCGATTTATGTTTCTGGGCCGCTCGTGCCAGCAAGAGCCAGGTTCTCTAACAGAACTAAATTACGGGTCTTGGTGCTCTTCAAGTTAAAGAATTTTGGGACGTTTGAGTTATAATAATAATAATAATAATAATAATAATAATCCGAATGGATCTTTATTGTTTGTCCGCCCAGGGTTGGGACGGGGTAGGTAGTGGATCGGAAGGGTAGAGGAGGCGTGACAATACACGCCGGGTTCCTGCACAGCGTAGCGCGCGCCATTAAGCTCGCAATAATAGTAATAATAATGAAATTGAAAATATATAGGATGATAAGAGATCAGAAATAGAGTAGATGTGGTGACTGTCAGAGTCTAGAGTATTAGATACAGAACCCTGTTAAAGTATCTGTATTATTGTCATGGGATTTTAACTCCAAGTCTTGAATAATTTCTTTTTCGGTAGAGACCATCGTTTTCTGTTTAATGTAGATAATTATTGTTTTCCTTCGTATTGCCATGGGTTTTCATATAGTTCTCTAAAAGAGCTCAGTGTGGTTATGCATGATAATTGTACCCTTTCAAATATGTACAAATACATACATACATACATCATACATACATACATACATACATACATACATACATACATACATATATATATATATATATATATACATACATACATACATATATATATATATATATATATATATATTATATATATATCCTACTGATGGTACGATGATGATTATTGTTTTATTTACATTATTATGCTATATTTTTCATGCAATTTTTATAAATATCATGATGAAAATAAACTAATTTAGCTAAATATTAGTTTTCTTTGAAAAGTGAGAGTGACTGATGAATGCAGAGGAGAGAAAAAAGGTAGACCCTGTTGAGATGGTCTGTGTACGTAATTGACGTATTGTAAGAACATTTGAAAAGGTAAGCAACACAGAGATAAGTAGAAAATATAAACAAAAGAGGGTATATTCCGGATGTGCTTGGAGGTAGGGGAGCAAGACAAGAATGTACTGGATAAATGTAATGAAAGGGCAACTGGAAAACAAAGGTATTATTATCCTGGAAGCAATTTAGTTTTGACAAGATAGAGGTGAATAGTGTAATAAGTGTAGCATGTTTTGACGTGCTGCTCATGAACCTTTTGTTAGATTTATAAAAGGGGGATGCTGAAGCGTTCGGCATAGTGGATTCATCCACGGTTCAGTTATTAGCGTATGAATGTTTTAGTAAATATTTTGCCGATACATTTGCTTTGGAATCGGCCCCCTGATGGGAAAACAATGTATTATCGTGTTTTCAAACACAAATCTATATATCTATATATATATATATATATATATATATATATATATATATATGCACTGTGTTTTCAATATCAATTAAATATAAAGTGAATATCAAATGATTACCTATGCGTGAATATAGGAATATTTTTGCTGATCTATATCCTTCACCGAGGCGCATTCGTAAAAGTATATATATTATCGTATATATATATATATATATATATATATATATATATATATATATATTTATAATGTATATTATGTATTTTGTATATATCTGTGTGTTATATAATATATATATATATATATATATATATATATATAAATGGTATATACACAAATATATTTATATAGAGTTGTGTAAGCCTTTAATGCAGCGTCGCATTAGGATGCCGAAGAAAATTTCACATTATAAAATATCTAAAAAGATATTTAGACAACAAGCTTTTGTTGGTCACTGCAGACCTATCGAAAGCTTAATCCATAAATAAATAAATAAATAAATAAATAAATGTGTATATATATATATAGTATATATATATATATAATATATATATATTATATATATATATAAATATATATATATATATATATTATTATATTTATATAATTAATAATCTAATATAATATATATATATATATATATATATAGAACTTTCGGTTTAGCACGACCCTTAGTAAAGGGTCGTGCTAGACCGAATGTTTTTGGCTATCTCGCTTTTTCAATTATCCTTTGTGGCTATATATATATATATATATATATATATATATATATATATATATATATAATATGTATATTGCATATGTATTATATACATCGTATATAATCAAATCATATAGTATTATTTATATGCATATATATATATAATATATTAATTATATATATATAGAATATATATATATATATATATATATATATATCCGTGGCATATATTTTTCTTTTCTTTTTGAATAGTAAAGTAGTGTGAAGTTGGAAATTGCAGGCGTTTGCGGATACAAATATATGTATGTATATGTGTTCTCAGCCTCAATTTAATATAGACTGAATATCAAACGGATATCCATGCAGGAATAAAGGAATATTTTGTTGATCCCTATCCTTCATATATAAGTTACACGAATTTCAGTCGGAAACTACAAAAGGACGGGCTTTGGTAGGATAAACCTTAGTGATACCTGTCGGGTTTCTTTTTTCATACCTGAATATTTCAGTGTTTCCAACAAAAAGTGGAGGGGAAAAACGAAAGGTGTTATTGTTTTGACAAAGGAATGTTCCTTTGATGAGATTACTTCTCGTGAAATTGACGTAGTGGGCAAGAATGTGGTGGAAACAAATTCTTCAAGCATATGTAAAGCAATTGGAAAGAGAGAATCTTCAGGAAATATAAAATGGTGAATAACTACGTCTTAAAGAAAGATATTTTGTAATAAAAATAAATTTTTGAAAAGGATATATGAAAACATAAAGAAAACACTTGTACGAACAAGAATTTCGTTGTAGGCTATTGTGCGTTAGTCTGTGTTTAATTTACATATATCAAAACATACATACATACTACATACATACATACGTATGTATGTATGCTTGAAACTGCCACTAATGTTTGTTGTAGGGTTGTTGAATGGTTATCAGTGTGTCTATGTATTCCTGGTTTTATCTATTTATTTATTTTTATGGATTTGAAGTTACTCATTCTTTCAGTTTTGAGTTATTTTTATTATTTCATTTACTTTATTATTATTATTACTATTATTATTATTATTATTATTCTGTTGAAAAAAATGGCAGAATTCAGCGAATTTATCTTGTATATTATATTTTCTATATAAGATTACTTCGCTGAATTCTGCCATTCTATTCAACATTTGTTTAAAGGAGGGTTTTCTTCCAATATATATATATGTATATATATATATATATATATATATATATATATATATATATATATATATATATATATATATATATATATATATATATTTATAATATATGTCATTTAATCATGACTATATTGTACTGCTGAATGATACTCGTAACTCATGGTCCAAGCGCTTACTCTTAAATTTTGCAATCCACAAATCCTTTGATTATACTAAACTTTATTGAAATTGAAGGAATTATAAAATAAAAACATATATTATAATATAAAATTATGTAAAAGGATATGATGCTATTTGTCTAAGAATAACCAGCCTTGTGTGATTCAAGGTCTTGCGCCTTGAACAGACCATAACAAGTGAAGAACTTTCAATGGAAATAGAAAATGAAATTTCTACATGACCTCGGTGCTATGAAGGTAATACAGTTATTGCTTTCAGTGATGATAACACTTTGTATAGGAAGCGTTGTATTTAATTTTTATGTGGTTGAACTCGAATCTGTTTGTATCTTTGGTTTCAACTGCTACGGTCGCCCATTTAGGTGACGAGCGCTAAGACGCAAAGAAGCAGTATAGATAAAATCTCTTAACAATTTCTTTGTTTATGTGCAGATAAAAATGTTTAGATTATCATCCATTTACAGTATATCATCGTACAGTTTTCGATAATTATCGCGTGTCCTACTCAATGTATTGCTTATTGTACAAGGGGGTCAAATATTTGTGTTTCGGCGATCATTATCAT
>NC_087221.1:15056938-15069438 GCF_015104395.2 Macrobrachium nipponense | reverse complement strand
TTCCCCGTAGGGGGGTATTGCCGTCAGTTTTCCTTATGCGGTGCACTTTCGGCATTATTTAAGGTTCTTTGCCGCGTCCCTTCGGCTCATAGCTGCTGCCCCGTAAATTTCCTTTTACTATACCTCCATTCATATTCTCTTCTATCTTAATTTCCTCCTTCTCCTAACAATAACTCTTAACATATTTTCAGTGCTGCATGCCTCATAGGTCCCAGTGCTTGGCCTTTAGCCTAAAATTTGATATTCCATTTCCAACTCATTGTTTATTCTGTTGGCAGCATTGACTCACAGTATTCCAGTGAGTGAGTCATTACTGATGTAAATAATGATTGAAATAACAGCAACACAACAATAATAATGATAACAGTAATGCCCACGTGAATGCACTTTCCGACTTTAATGCCATCATGCTCGCATTACGTCAGTAACTGGTTGATGCAGTACCATTCTCAAAACATTTATAAACAGCACGAAAAGTTCCATTAACGCCATGAACGCAGAAACGTGTTATGCCACGGCCCAGTAGGTGGGAGTAGATTACAGTGAAGCATTCAGCATTTTTTTTCGTTACCTGTGATTATTTTTGTAATGATAGATAATTATTAAGAAGTCAGTATAAATTGGACTGTACAGTTGCTTGCTATTCAGTTCAAGCGGTCATTGAAAAATAAGCTTCGTAGTGATTTGCAATGATCAGCAACTAACAACTTTTAGAAATGGCATCTGCAGGTTTATAATTAAAGTAATTAAGTAGTGTCTTCTGCTTCCATACACAGGAATTCAAAACCGCAATGACTTAGCATGCGGGATTGCTAAGCAATGTCGCTCATTATTATATGTAATTCAATTGCTCCACCCTCTTAATTCCTGCCCACCCAGAGTAAACGTTATTTTACTTAACCGACAATGCACTCGACGAATGTCGACATGCTGTGATCTGATAGTGCTTCCTTCTGCAATAGACTTTGGGGGGCCCTTTTAGGTTGCCATGGTTAGAGTTGCAGTATCTTCACTTGGGCCTATGACTTGGGTCATATGCATCTGGCAGGCTTCTGCGTAAACATGACTTTGACCCTGGAAACAGCTTCAACCGCCAGTCAGACATGAAGACGTTTTCGAACGCATTTCGTGCAAGATAGAGAACTTCGTCAGGAGACCTTGCCAAGGACATGACCTCAGATACTCATCTCCTGTATAGATGGACCGATTTCCGTCACTTTATGCAGTTGTCCCATAGGAGGAAGGTCTAGACCTTGGTCTGCAGTGAGGTCTTTGTCTGTTCCAAGTCAAGGAACGTCACCTTTCACCTCTGAAGGTGTCCCTCAACCGCAAGATACCCGTCAGTTGGAGCTTCGGGCCAAGGGGGTTTTAGGTGCTGGATTCTGATGGTTTCCGAGCATATCCGGTTTGCCTCTTGTACTTTCTCACCTGCGGTCAAGTACACCTGAAGAGAAAATAGGCTGAGTAATGGAATAATGAGGTTTGGTGCTAGTAAGGCGGGATAAAAGTGTGTTAACAGGCTTCTTGGTGGATAGGAAATGCCAATTTAATTTTGCTTGGCAAGTAAAAGAGACAGGGCAAGAGAGTTCATGCCACGAAGAAAGCGGAATGACAACGACAAAGATAGAGTGGTGCGTGCCCTTTTCACTCTCCGTTAAGCTTAAGTTTTGTATTTAAGTTTTTCCGTGAGTACTAAGAATGTTTAAACTGGGTAAATTGTGAAATGAATCAAAATAGATTCATATGGATTCAAGCATGTAAGCCAGGAAATTCCCGTTAATTTTGGTCGATTGAATGGAAGAGATCCGGTGGTTCGTGGGTTTATTGGTATTAACTTAAGGTTAAGAGCGGTTAATTATCTGTTGAAAAGCCTGATACATTTTTTCCGAAATGCATTTTGGGGTAACTGTGGACTAAAGGTGGGGTTTAAGTTTAAAACTGAGCAAATTGTTGTCAGCTCTATGAAAAATTATTGGTGGGTAGTAATTATTCTTAAAAAGATTATACTGAAAAATGTATCAAAAGATACGAAACGTGGGCGTATTATTAAATGGATAAAACAAAAAAGAACGCCTTTTCGTTACTCCAATTTGTATATGTGTATATATGTATATATATTATGGAAATGCATGTCTGCACACTTGTTTTTTCTGTTCGTTCAAGTGTGCATAAATATGGATGCATTTAAATAAGCGAATAAATTTCCGCTCAGCCACGACTATTCTCGCCGTGGTCTCTGTCTTAGCTTCTTTCTTTTTCGTCCACCTGTTCTGAAGGAGGAATACTCCGGCCTGGACGGTGAGGGTGACACAGCAATATTTCATCATTTACTCTTTGGCCAGTGACCCGTCTCGTGGGCAGGCCATTACTCGCCTCCCGAAAGGAGGAGGAGGAGGAGGAGGAGGAAAAAAAGCGTTTCTCCAGATCTGGACGATGACCATCTCGGGAACCCGTCTGTCATTCCCCATCTCATTCTTCTTGACGCTCCCCCACCCTCCCTCCCTCCAGGACCCTTTCCCGTGGGGACCCTTCCTTCCCCTGCGGCCTTAACTCCGCTCTAGGTCCTCCTCGTGCAGCCCACCTGAGGACAGTTAAAGCGGCACTCTGACATTTTTCATTTTCTCGATCGTTGTCATTCTCTTCAGTTTTCATTATGGCGCTGAATGGCCGCCTTTGCCCCGCCGTCGCCTGGTCTTTATTTCTGAACGCCATTCATTGACCCATCCGTCTTCATTTTCGTCTTCCTTTTCCCATTCTTCATAGTCTTCTTTGGACTCAGATTGTATTGGCCTGCTATTCCCTCCCTCCCCCCCCTCTCTCTCTCTCTCGCTCTCTCTCTCTCTCTCTCTCTCTGTCTCTCTCTCTCTGAACAGAAAGTCGGAAGTTTATCTTCGACTGTTTTCTCTTCGGATCAAATACTGTGGCAAAAGGGGGTCATAATTGATATATCGCAGCCGTAGTTCATTTCTTGATGGGAAAATGAAACCCATTAGTATTTCATACGACTTTATTCCAAGCCTTTGCCTTTCTGTTTCCACATGTGATATTCAGAGATGTCTACTTTTTCGTCTGTCATCTGGCATATAACGCTCAACCTCGTTTTAAAAGCCTAAGATGACCTTGACCTTGACCATCGATTTGTTCAGTTTGTCCCCGCTCACCCTTCGAGTTTCTTGTCGTGAAGCCTTTTGCATTATTTTCCCTTTCCCGTGCTTGCAGTGTTGTCATCTTTCACATCACCAATCTGTTTTTTTGTCACTAATTCATTTCTCCTCTTTTTGTATCTTCGGTTTTTTTAATAGTTTCCTTTTAATCTTATCTTACCGTTCTTTACCTCATTTCCCTTTATTTTCAGGTTTTGGCCAAAATCTGCGGATGTAGTATCGGAAAAGAATTTTTGAAAGTTTTCCGTACTTTATCTAATCTTTTCTCGCTATTCGAAAGATTTTTCACTCGGAAGGGACATTTTTCACTCCATCAAGCTGATGTTTGAAAGAGCCTTGTTTTTCGCATATTAACCATTGTAACCATCGTAGCAGTCTTTGTTGATCATGACTTTAGAAGTCATTTCTTCCCAATACCTTCCCTTTCGAATACGGAGAGACAGTTATCTGTTGCTTGTGTTATCGAAATTCTTGCGGTTTCCTCCACTTGCTTTCTGTTACTCTCTTGTCTGCTTGCACACCTTTCTTCCTTATGAAATATCTCTCTCTCTCTCTCTCTCTCTCCTCCTCCTCTCCCCCCTCCCTCCCCTCTCTCTCTCTCTCTCTCTCTCTCTCTCTCTCTGTCATTTCCGATTAAGGAATTAGCGTCCTATTTCCCTTTACGATCGTCTTTTTTCCCTCTTGAATTGGCACAAGTGCGTTTTCCTTTCAGTTTTTCTTTACTGCTGAAAGCAATTGAGTGCTTGCCTTTTCGCTCTCCCACCACGCACATTCTCTTGTTCGTGTATGTCTTGACTAACATGCATATGCTTTCACAGTTACGCGTTTCCACTCATGCATGGGAGAACACACGATTACGCACGCGTGCATTCATGCACGCATTTTTGCGCTTGGACAGGCTCAGACGATGCCCTATAAATTTGAAAGGGTTCTCTCCCCATATAACAAAAATTAAAAATATTTTGTAATCTACGCTTTACTGGATCTTGAATACGTAAGACAAAGGCATAAATGGACAGAATATATGTTCCAGTGACCTAGACGATATTGGGTATTGAGAGCTAAATCCTATGTAGCTTAAAGAGGTCTTTAGCACATCTGGAAATTACTTTGAAAGAGTCATGACGAAAGGGAGAAGACAGAAGGAAGTAGACTCAAAATCTGCTGTTTCACAATAAGAAAGCTATAATGGTATATCGCCAAGTAAAATATAGATATTATTATTATTATTATTATTATTATTATTATTATTATTATTATTATTATTATTATTATTATTATTATTATTATTATTATTTATTATTATTATTATTATTATTATTATTATTATTTCGGAAGGAGACCCTCTCGTAGGCATGTTTTGTTAGAAATGACTGCTGCTTCAGCACTATTAATCTGTCTTTCTGATGACGGCTTTCTCGTTGTTGCTTAGACTGGCGAGCAACGCACCAAAGGCCATGGTAAAATTCGGTTGAGTCATTTGAATTTTACCATGCCCTTTGGTGCGTTGCTCGCCAGTCTAAGCAACAACGAGAAAGCCGTCATCAGAAAGATAGAGAAGACTCTTTACAAGATTAATAGTGCTGAAGCAGCAGTCATATTATATTATATTATTATTATTATTATTATTATTATTATTATTAAACTCACTCCGGCCGATCATCAGCCAGGCGCCCGCCCCTACGTACACCTTGGCAAAACGCCTTAATCATATTATTATTGGTATTAATGTTATAAAAATCTACAATTATATAGTAAAATATATTTTACATAGTAATATAGTTTACTATATAATTGTGGATTTTTCTTGCATAGATTGGTTTTCACGAGATCATGAATTTATTATTATTATTATTATTATTATTATTATTATTATTATTATTATTATTATTATTATTATTATTTATCTTTATCTTTATTTTTTTTTGCTATATCACAGTCCTCCAATTCGACTGGGTGGTATTTATAGTGTAGGGTTCCGGGTTGCATCCTGTCTCCTTAGGAGTCCATCACTTTTCTTACTATGTGTGCCGTTTCTAGGATCACACTCTTCTGCATGAGTCCTGGAGCTACTTCAGCCTCTAGTTTTTCTAGATTCCTTTTCAGGGATCTTGGGATTGTGCCTAGTGCTCCTATGATTATGGGTATAATTTCCACTGGCATATCCCATATCCTTCTTATTTCTATTTTCAGATCTTGATACTTATCCATTTTTTCTCTCTCTTTCTCTTCAACTCTGGTGTCCCATGGTATTGCGACATCAATGAGTGATACTTTCTTCTTGATTTTGTCAATAATGATAATATTATTATTATTATTATTATTATTATTATTATTATTATTATTATTATTATTATTATTATTATTATATGACAAAGACTTGTCGTACATCTTTAAGAAAGAGCCACTTTCCCAGTCTTTCCACAAAAGAGATCTGGGTTGATCGTGAGATGAGGAATCAGGTTGTTCAGAATGCTTGTATTTGAATGGATGGCTGCTGGTAAATGGCAAAGAGCCACACTTATCTAACAAGCTTTAACTTCACTTAAGTGTTCCAAAACTCAGTTGATGGTTGTATTCACCTTTCTCCGAAGATTCGTGGTATTTTGCGGGATATGAATGACTGTCAGGCTGAAGAAGGTTACAGGATACTTCCTTAATTTGTGATATGGCGAAAATAACCTTTCACGTCCTTGACACGCGAGTAAGTTGATTGTTTAGCACAGTGTACTTTGGGACGGGCCATCTGATACCCATATATAGCCCATCCAACACTAGCCCGCCCCAGTCCCAGCCCCACCCCCACCAATCTCCCCCCCCACACACACACACACACACACACACACAAACATACACACTTTTCCCATCCACACGAAAAATGGGTGTTGAAAGAAAACCAGTGTGGTTTAACGCCAAAAAGGGATAAAGTCGACTCTTGATGATGGAAAAAGAAATCGAAATATCTACAATAAACATACGAATTCTAACAGATGAATTACTTAAGACACTGAATGCTTAAAAAGGAGAAAAATTACACTTCGATAAACTCAAATCGCTCTGAAGTTGATTGCGCTTAATTTCTGTCCTCGTGCAAAGGACAAGTATAAACACAAAATCGTGGTTTATTATTGCTGGGATAATACACCGACAACTGGTAATTGGAAGTTTTTAAAATGCCTTATCCTAAAGGACAGATGAGAAGGTAGCGAATAACTTAGCCAGTGTAGTTACTATTCAGCACTGTGATAGAGTGCAGCACGTTAGTGCCTTTCGTTTTAAAAATAAGGCAGTTTTATTATTACAAGTGTTTTGACTTTTGTATAAAAATTAAATTAGTAAAGCGGCTATGACAAACTCCATAAATGACAAACTTCTATTATGGATGATGGAAATCTGTTAGTTAGAATTACAAATTTACCTGCAATGTAAAATAAAATGAACTAATGAGTTGATTCCATTCAACATCATGCGTGATGATGTATAAATTGTGGTTTAAGTTGTAACATGGATGCACTGATTTTTTAAAAATTGTTTACCAGCATTGTTAAGAGATTAGCGAATTACTTGGGAAAATCAAAGTTGTAGGGTTTCGAAATAGATAAGTAATCTGAGATAATTCTGTGAGAGAGAGAGAGAGAGAGAGAGAGAGAGAGAGAGAGAGAGAGAGAGAGAGAGAGAGAGAGAGAGAGAGAGAGAGAGAGAAAGGAGTATATTTATAGATGCAAGGGATAAAACCAGACTGAGGGTTAAAACAATAAACTCCCAGAAGCAATCGAGACTCAGCCAACAAAAAAAAAATAAAAAAAAATAGGAATCCGTTCACTTTTCCCTGCAATTTTCAAAAATCTTCCCCAACAGTCAACCGCGCACTGCCTTTTCTCTTGTTTCGTCAACCAGGATTCAATCCGCGAATTCTGCGAAACCATTACCAGTGCAGCGTGTGGGTGGTTTTGGGGTTGAGATGCGGTGGGGTAGAGAGGAGGGGAATTTGGGTCCCCGTGGGCGTTGGTAAATGTGCCGAATTTGAACGGCAAGGGTATTGGCGGGTTAAGAGAACTCAGGGGTCCTCGGAAAGGGAGCAGCTTCCAAAATAATGATAACAGTGAGCTGGTGAATATGAACCCATTGCTGATGGTGGAGGGAGGGGTTTGTCTGGTCAATGGAAGGAAGATTAATTTTAATTTTGTGTGTGTGAGAGAGAGAGAGAGAGAGGAGAGAGAGGACCGAGACGAGAGAGAGAGAGAGAGAGAGAGAGAGAGAAATGGCATATGATATTGATAAAATGCATCCCTTGACATCGGAATGACGAAAGAGGAAAGGTAGAAGTCTTGTTGTTATGAAAAATCTGAATGACTACTGGAGTTTCCCAATAATATTTGCTAATGATGAGTACTTAACGAGTTGATTTCCGATTTTACTTGGAGAAAAAACGTATGTATCCAATTTTAATGTAAAAGTTTGAGCTTCGATATATTAGTTTTGTAGTTGACGAGGGATTTTGTATTTGTCAACTAATTTAGGTATTTGTCAGGTTGCTACAGTGGGCCAATAATTTTGACAATAGGAAATGCAAAGTACGTTCGTGCCTGTAATTAAAAGGGGGCCCAGAAAAATAGCAAAAAAGAAAAACTTCATCGAAAAGAAGCCTACTGTATCACTGCAGATGAGAGAGAGAGAGAGAGAGAGAGAGAGAGAGAGAGAGAGAGAGAGAGAGAGAGAGAGAGAGAGAGAGAGAGAGTTTCTGATGTAATTGCCAATAAACTCATGGCAATCGAAACTTGATTATGAGTGAGTGGAATATGGTCAAACACGGCTGGCAGGGCAAACGTTGGAATAGTATGATACCGTCACGCATGTGTGACTGGAGTTGGATGTTTTAGTTTTGGTTATTAGATTATTTGATTATTAATGTGGAATGAGACAGATGCAGTGCAGTTAAATTTAGTTGCATTGTAAGGGAAGTTTTGTAAAGTTCATATCACTGTATACAAAATGATGGCAGAACGTTGTATAACGTATATAGAGTAGCCCATTATTTTCAGAAAGAGAGAATATTTTGGAACTGCCCGTGATGATTTAGGAAATAAACTAATCAGGAAATAAACCAATCAAAGGTGGTGTAAGATAAAAGAGAGTATAAATTAAAGGACAACAAACCATAAACGCTTTTCATTCCTATTTTCAAAATCCCACCAAACAGTCAACCGTGCTCTCTCTTTTTCTTCTTTTTTTTTCACCCCCTCTGTTTTGTCAGCCAGGATTAAATCCACGTGTTCTCGGAAACCATTACTTGAATAGTGTGTGTGTGTGTGTGGGCGGGGTGGCGGTGGGGGTTCGGTTGGAGGTTGTCTGTGGGCGTTGGTAATGTGCCGAAATTGCGCGTCAGGAGTTGGGTATGGGAATAGGGCCCAGGAAGCTTGGCTGGGGTCGGGGAGTGGCCCCCGGGGTTGATCGCAGGTGTATGGGGAGGGTCCGGGGTCCCTCCCACGTGTTGAGGAGAGGGGCCATAGTGATCGCAGGTGTAGGGAGGGTACACCCCGAGGGGCCCTCCTCGCTGGTGCCCAGGGAGTGGAACAAGGTTGTCTCTTCTCTTTGATATTAATTTTACGACGATTAACAATTGGTGGTCAGAGGATACTTTATGTAGTGAACTTCGGAGAAATGATATATATTTCACCTCGTATTTCCGATCTACTGACAGATTTAATACCTTTATTTATATCAGGCCTCGCTGATGTCATTTACACCCGTTTGTGCGTGGATGAGATGGATAAATCAAGTATGCCACGAGGATGCTGTCCTGGTAACGAGACAGAAACGAATCGAATACTAAATCCCCTTTGAAAAGAAACAACAGAAGCGCTGTTCATTCGAGGTGAATAAATTTCCCGGCGAGTAGAACCAAGCTATTTATAGCAGACTCCAAGATCCCTTCGATCCCCTGTAGTGAAACGGGTTTGAGGATCTTGCTGTCGTTTATATTTGTTCCAGCTGCTTAGAGAGAGAGAGAGAGAGAGAGAATTATTGATTAGCTAGCATTATTCATTCATAAGGAAGGATTGTCAAAATCAACTTTAGTTTCGTGCTCCTCTGTATTGTCCTGTTTACGTCTGTATTGTGAAATATGCTGATGAAGTTACTAATTCTTGACCTGATTTACTGTTATTCCTCACTAAATCCTTGCAAGCTTAGAGTACTCGTAGAACACGCGTGACGGGGTATTGTATTTTGGATTGTTAATTAGATTGTCTCCATACTCTGTGCGATGATTTAATGTTATTTTGCAGATTGAATAACAAGAGTTATATAGATTTTTTTATGATCCTGGATATGGGGATATGGATAGGGAAGTGTAATTTATCATCGGTTATGATTGCTGTTGGAAATTTTTGTCACTTGATTTGAAACCTCAGTTCGGTGTACTTTCGTATCCAATATATATATGTATATATATATATAATATATAATATATATAATAAATATATATATGTATATATATAATATATATATATATATATATGTGTGTGTGTGTTTGTATTACTATGTTTGTGTGAAAGACTGAAACTCGTGTCTCCCGAGTTGGAAGATCTTTATCAACCTCACTTAATGACACGATTTCAGTTTCTACTTGCGAGCTGAAATGTAATTCTAGTGATGAATCGTCCGTTAAAAAACATTAACACGTACATGAAGGGGAGGGCCACTGGTAGCACTTCTCACCAAAACTGATTCCCCTCAAGCCGTTCCGCTAACGTAGAGTAGGCCTTTCAATTTCTCCTTGAGCGTGATGCTGTAATCTTCATTCAGAACTCCCTCACCCATGAATCCTGTATACATCCGTTCTGGCAGAGAGCTGGCGCTGGCTGGAAGCTCTGTAATGAGGCATTCTGCCTAGGCCTCGCCGATCCCGATCCATTGAAGAAGTTGACTGGGTGGTCCTTGAAGAGAAGGTGCCTTCTCTTTGGTAGGCTTGAACAGATGACGATGAGTTTCAGGATCACTGGCCACAAAGAGTTGGTAGTTGACATATTGTTAGTGTGCGCGTTGTTGCCAATGGCTGCGTCGGTCAGGTCATAGACTTGACCTGGACAGTTAGGTGGACTCAACGGCTCCATGGTTGACTTGCTCATTGCGGAATTGAGACGTTATCATAATAGTGTGACTTGCGGGACCTCATATACGCTTTGGTGGGTGGTGCAGTCCTGAAGGAAGAATCGCCTTGCTTCTCTACCAAGAATGGCAAGCGGTAAAGCAGAATAGGAAGGCCATAGAGGCGCTCTTAAGAATATGCAAATCCACGTACAGCGATAAATGAAGGGTATAGAGTCAATAATTTTCTAGAAGGCAGGTACTTGAAGTTGACATACTGTGTGCTTTGGAAAAGACCCGGGCATGGTTAGTGTAGAGGGAAAGAAACCTTTTTGATTATTCGCATTTTGGGTGTGAGTGACAGTAAACAAGTAAACAGGCACATAAATACATGGAGCGAATGAATACTCGCATCGACATAGTTCTGTGTATTTTTGTCGAATTATATAAACTGCTCGACCAGAGGCAGCCGATTCACATTGCATTTTTAACGATTTCCCCTGAACGTTGCTGTTGCAAGAATGAAGAAGGAGTGACCTCTGGATGTGCAAGGCGCCGAATGAGACGTGTGGGCAGGAAACCCTTTCCCCAGGGAACTAATTGCAAATTGTAGGAAAGTAGTGGACGAAGCAACAGAGCATAATTGATTTCGTCCATTAATAGTTCGAGAACAATTTGGATTTATTAGGACCACGTCAGATTTCCCCACTATTTACCGAGAGATGGACGACGCCTTTCTCTCTCTCTCTCTCTCACACACACACGCACACACAACTTCGTTTCTGGTGTTTGTTTTCCATTTATAAAAAGTTACAAGCATTTATAACCGCTTGTTATACATAAATGTATATTTATAGGTTGTTCCAGACGCAAAACCCAATACTATCAAAAGATGAAATTAATATCTAACCTCATAGTATATATATATATATATATATATATATATATATATATATATATATATATATATATGTATATAAATACATTTATATATTTGTGTATATACAAGCATACACACACACACACACACACACACATATATACATATATATATATATATATATATATATATATATATATATATATATATATTATATATATATTTGTGTATGTAGGGATGTCCGTATGGATACACTCACAAAAATAACTAATTAAAGCAAATTGCATATTCCAGTATCATGAACATTACGTATTTTTCGTTCTCTCTCTCTCTCTCTCTCTCTCTCTCTCTCTCTCTCTCTCTCATATCCTGATGACAAGAACACTGGAGGAGTTCTGAAAGAGAGCAAGAGGAGAAACGCCGCTCTCTTTGATCTCTCTGTTGGTTGATGCTGCCAAAACAGACGAGCTTCAGAAGAGTTCATCTTCATAGCTCCAGATGTTTCTGCTGTAATAAAATTCTCTCTCTCTCTCTCTCTCTCTCTCTCTCTCTCTCTCTCTCTCTCTCTCTCTCTCTCTCCAATTATGATGTTCTTTCTATCGATATTTCCTAACATTAATCCTTTGGTTAAAGTAATAGAGAAAAATTATTTGAAATTTCTATGAATTGCGATTGAGAGTACAACCCCCCCCCTCTCCTCTCTCTCTTCTCTCTCTCTCTCTCATTAATCCTTTAGTAAAAGTAATAGAGAAAAAAATAATTATTGAAATAAATTACGATTGTGAGTACAACCCCACCCCCCAAGCTCTCTCTCTCTCTCTCTCTCTCTCTCTCTCTCTCTCTCTCTCTCTCTGTAATTATGATCAGAATTCTTCTCAATGGCATTTTTAAAATTATTTCTGTGGTTCAAATAATAGAAAGATGTTGGAAATTTAGAGAAAATGAGGTTGAGAGCACAACCTTTCTCTCTCTCTCTCTCTCTCTCTCTCTCTCTCATCCATCATCTGGTATATACCGATCTTTCTGCAACAGTGAGTTCTGATCACCCGTATACGGATTCGTCAGCTGTCCAGATGCCGAGATGAGAAAGCCGGTCGGCAAAAATGAAGTGTCCATCATACTTCGCTCGTTGAAGAGTGGAAGGGAGAAAAAGGAGAACGATGGGAACAGACAAGACGAAATGAGAGAGGTAGGACGCTGAAATGGAAAGAGGAAGATGCCAGGGTCACGGCACAGACACGAGGAGAAGAGAAGATTTATGATGACTTAAATGAAATGGAGGACAAGACGTTACATGTAAGAGATGCAAAAGAAGAGAGTTAAGGACTCGTGCCAGAACTGAAAAGAAGGAACTGGAGTGATCGCAA
>NC_087221.1:15044438-15054438 GCF_015104395.2 Macrobrachium nipponense | reverse complement strand
TATATATATATATGGTTTATAGGTTTTGTTCTGGGCACAATCTTTCTACATTGGTTTCCTTGTTGCGGGTGTGCACTCCTTACCCATAGTGTTTGGCAAATTTCCTTCTGTTGCTTTCGTTGTGAAAGTGTTACTCAGGTTCAGAGCGGCAGAGGGTCAAGTTCTTAGCAGCTGAGAAGCAGTATCTCGGCAACAGAGAATTATGGAGGTGTTTTGTTGGACGACAGGTGTTACCTACCTGTTGTCTTCGACGGGAGGTAGATGACCTCTACGTCTGTTTTTGCGACTACTTCACTGATGGCAGCTTAAGGATGTCTCGACGTCTCGATCAGTCTTCTGTTCCTGTTTCACAGCAGTTGGTTGTTACGATGCCTCGATCGTCTTCGTCTGTTTTTTTGCATCCTTGTTGAAAGTTGTCTTTCTCGACAACTCTTCACAGTATGTCTTTTTTTTTTTTTTTTTTTGGTATGCTGCTTGTTTTTATATTTATGCTATTATATACACTTTAATGTTCTGTAATGATGCTGCTATTTTTTTTTATTATAGCACTTATTGTGCTTGTTTTTGTATTGTAACACTTCTTGCACTGTTCGTTTTAGTAATTATGCAGTTTATTTAAAATTGTTATGTTGCTAGTAGACTGTTTAATGTTATTGCTGTACTGCCAAAGATTTGGTTGATTTTGTTGTTTAAGAGTGTTTTTGTCGTATGGAGAACGACCGTGTTTGGAGTGTGATTGTTTGTTACTTGGGTTTAATATGTTGTTGCCCATAGTAGACTAATAATTGTCACGAATAAAACATCTCTTCTTTGGTCGACATACTTAACGATGTACTATATATATCATATATATTATCATATATATATATATATATATATATTATATATATGTGTGTGTGTGTGTCATAGTATATATATATTATATATATATATTATATATATATATATATAGTACATTAATTATGTTGATCTAAGAAGAGAGTTTTATCTGTTACAATTAGTCAACTGCGGTGGGTCGTAACCGGGATGGAGGAACGGTTTGAAATCTCCTCACCAAATACCCTTAAATAAGGAAATGACCAGGGGCTGAGTTGTACAGAGTTTATGTTCACGATTGCCAGAACCAAATGCTTCCTACCGCTATATGTATACATACATATATTGGATATATTTTTATCAAGTTTTGCACTAAGAATAACGATTAATATTTTCGCACAAGTAAGCGTTCATTCATTCAGCTTCCTGTTCATCAAGTTATCGGTTTATTTTTTTCCCAATTTAAATTTTCAGTTGGATCATTTCTTTAGCATTTAAACTGAATTTATGACTTAAAACAGGGAAAAAACTTTGCTCATATACTGATAATGTATTACTGTGCCGTATTTTCAGCTCACTTTTTCCCCCCAGCATCAGATGTAATCTTGTTACATTATGACGCGAGCGGATCGCTCTTTGCTGCTTTCATTCCGTTTTAAAATAGGCATTTTTCTACTTCTTCCTTTCGGCAAACTTTTTACAGATCTCGATTTTTACTTCGCTTTTGATCTCCAATTTTCCATTGAGTCATTCTTTTTTTATTATTATTCCAGTTCATACGAAGTGTACTACACCTTGCCGTGAAAAGTGTCAGTTCCTTTAATCTCTTGCAATTGGAGCTTCTGAAGTTCAAGCAGAGATGCGATGCATTACGATCATAGTACAGTTATTGCATAATACATTTTCGTCTGTCAATTTATTAATTTATTTTTTTAATAAGCGAAATCTCTTCTTTATGTGTTTTCCTTTACTTCCTCTTACATCTTCCTAATGAACACCATATTCTTTGGGGGCGCCTCAGTAATGTGATCGGTATGGTCATGACCTGCCACCTCGGTGGCTGCGAGCTCGATTCTCCGGCATTCCATTGAGGTGTTAGATATGCGTATTTCTTGTGATAGAATTTCACTCTCGACGTGGTTCGGAAGTCACGTAAAGCCGTTGGTCCCGTTGCTGAATAACCACTAGTTCTATGCAACGTAAAAACACCATACAAAAAAAAAAAAAAAAAAAAAAAAAAACATTCTTTGAAAGCTTCAATTTAAACTCGATGGCCCCTGTAGGCTTGTTACGTATGAATGGGTTTCATCTACAGAATAAGGGTAATAATAATATAGTATACACGTATATATGTATATTTATGCATATACATACATAAATGCATGCATACCTATATATATATAATATATTTTATATATAATATATTTATATATATATATATATGTGTATATATATATATATATATATATATATATTATATATATATAGTATATATATAAACACATGTAGGTATATACTTGTATATTAACTATTCTTGTTTTACTCGGACAAAAGCAGTTAGAGTAAGCTTGCCACAAGATGATCACTTTAGAGAGAGGAAAACAAAAGTTGCTCTGAGTATTTTTCTTAAATATTCCCAGACCCCTCACTGCAGCAGTAACTGATCATAATACAGAGCCAGTGACTTTTCATCGCCCTATGGGAGACGCGATCCCACGACAACTGAGTGGCCTTCACGACACTAACCACCATACCAGCCGACCAACTATTTTCCTGTTATATCCTATGCCAAAATCTTCCAGCCTTACGAGACCGTAGAGAAAGCAGACCTTTTCATCGAAGCTCTTGCGGTAAAAAGAATGAGAGAGAGAGAGAGAGAGAGAGAGAGAGAGAGGAGAGAGAGAGAGAGAGACTACGGAACGAAGGAAATGGTAGCTAAACGTAAAGTCATCTATTTTGGGTGCTTTATTCAGCCGGTTGTACCTCTATTTTTCGTATTTGAGCTCACGGTAAATATCTCGCACATATTCTTCAATCTTAAACTTGCTTCTGATTGCTTGGCGTATTGCAGTAATAAGAACTAAATTCATCAACTTCATAAGATTTTTCATCACGTATTGTGCTGAATGTCAAAAAGGGCATCGTAGCAAATCCGTCGTGGATAATTTTGCTATGTCACCAGGGAATAAAGGCTGAAATTGCATACTGCGTGATTAAAAGGAAAACAAGTTGAAAATGTAGGTACAAGCAAGGTCCTTTAAATACACTTTGTTTACTGCTTATGTAGTGGTGCTCGACGTGATCTAGAAAACTGGTGTCCAATTCCATGCGTTCCTAAGCTGCATTGAGGGTACTACTTAACGTGGATCAGTCTAAATCGTTATGTATGTAATTAAACAAGTAAAGAATGCGCCTAGGTTTCTTCGGCGCAATCGAGTTTTCTGTACACCCTATAATCAAGGCCACGAGGCTAGAAAATTAGGCTGAAACCTCAAGTTAGTTCCGCGATATAGCCTGTGGATATTTTCTTCCAAAACAACGGACTAATTGCAAAGAAATCATAATAATAGTAAGAACAGACAGGGAATTTGTATGGTTCGCTGATTGCTAAGGCTGTTAGGTCCTAATTATGGAGGAGAAGGCTTTAATAATCCAGGCATTAAAAGAATGTTCTCCTGACGAGGTCATTCCAGGAGTGACGATGGTCACTACCGGATTATACCTCGAACCTAATTAACAGTGCCTGACCTCGTCTTCCTTTTTTTGTACCTGGCTTATCTCTCTCTCTCTCTCTCTCTCTCTCTCTCTCTCTCTCCACACACACACACACACACATATCTATATATACATATAGATATTTCTCTCTCTCTCTCTCTCTCTCTCTCTCTCTCTCTCTCTCTCTCTCTCTCTCTCTCCACACGCACACACATATATATAATATAATATATATATGTGTGTGTGTAACATTTATAATATTTTTACATTTTTGTTCCTCTCTTTTAGCACATTTGGAAAAGTGGTCATAAGTTAAGAAATGAAGAAGCGGCGGTGGTTGAAGCGCCGCATTTGAGTAAGTCTTATCTTTAGGGATGATGTCCACCTGGGTTATATTCATATTTAGCTGTATTTATTTCAAAATTTATCGCTCTGTTGTTAGTTGAATAAATGTAATGTATTTACATTGGTTCAGCTAAGTGCAAAATGTAATTTGGTACTTTTAAAGACTACGCCTTTCCGGTTTAGTTTGAGAGAGAGAGAGAGAGAGAGAGAGAGAGAGAGAGAGAGAGAGAGAGGCTGATTTCAGCTCATTTACATAATGAAATCCCTCGTTGACATTCAGGCTATGAAAACAGCATTTGAATATTGTTTACCTATTACACCCTATATGATGTTGCAGCATCCGACCAGATAGAGGACGAAACCTAATTTTCCGACCTATTATCCCAGACTTCCTCTTGCATCTCAAATTGACCTTTTGTATCCTGCGGACACTAATCCAGTCAGATCCTTTGTGACCCCAAAGGATGAATAGGACTTTACCGTCAGCGGTCATCTACGTATCTCTGGGCATATTCACAGGAGGGCTTATCTGCTCCATCATATTAAGGTTGACCCCGTTGGGGGGTAGTGCCGTCAGTGCACCTCAAGTTGTGCACTTAAGGTTCTTTGCTGCAGCGCCCCTTTGTTCCCTAGCTGCAACCTCTTTCATTCCTTTTATTGTACCTCCATTCGTATTCTCTTTCATCCATCTGACTTTCCACCCTCTCTAACAGTTGTTTCGTAATGCAAGTGCGAGAATTTCCTCCTGTTACACCTTTAAACCCTTATTACTGTCAATTTCTCTTTCAGATTTGAATGACCTCACAGGACCCAGCGCATGGCTTTGGATTAAATTGTATATTCTATTCTCATTCTCAAGGTTCAGCACTAGAGTCACTATGCATTGTCGATGGATGCTGCTGTCTAATTGGTCTTGTGTTGCTGCTGATGTGTCTCGCACGAGAAAGAGGAGCCATGCTAATGCTTCCAGTTCTCCAAGCTTTGATGATGTTAATGTTGCTCATATGTTGATTCTTATGACACCAGTTCCTCATTTGGTGAGGTTGATGAGTGCAATTTGCTGCGCCAGTTCCTGAAGTTAGGTAAGAGTTCATATTTCATGGTGACTGAGATGACTATTACTCAATTTACGGCTTATGTTGATTAATGCGATCATGATGTCACTTCCTCAGCTTAGGTGATATTTAGCTTAGTGACCCTAAAGGATACTGAATCCGCAAGTTAGGAGATACTGGTAAGATGAGTCTTTCGGGCGTTCCACGAAGGGCAACGGAATCAGAACCAGATAGGAAACGCAAAAAGATAAAAGGGAAGAAGGAAAATGACCCTTCAAGGATGGAGGATTGCGAATAGGTAAAACGGACCCAAGAATAAAATTCCAAAGCGAATTGCGTGGGGAATGAACCACGAACAACAAAGTCTCAAAGAGAAGAATCAGTCTGGAAAAAGTTGTCTGCCATTATTTTTACTGATGTGTTCACCATTAAGTCATGTATCAGCTGTTGTCTTTTTAATAAACTGATTCCATTATAAACGGTTAAAGTTTACCGGTTCTAAACCATAAGGCCAGGTTCGAATCTTGGCGTGGGGAGAAACACTTGAATTACTATATAGTAATTTGAAAGGCATAGTGAAGTCCATATGAAACGATACTTGGGACTTAAGATTTGCAAATATAAAAAAGTCAGTGTGTGGGTGTGTGCGCGCGCATGTGCATCTACTTATGTACATATTCACAAACATTAAGCTATAATTTTCCTATACCTAATTCGCTCTACTTTGGAAACAATACTGAAAGGAAATTATAATTGATTGATACGAGATTCGTCTCGTCACTTGAGAGATTCGAACTTACGACAGTAACAATCTCCGACTTCATTGACGGGTATTTCTTATTACTGGGCTGTCACGCAGTAACACGCGTGCACGCTCACAGACACGCACAAACGTGTATATATATATATATATATATATATATATATATATATATATAGATATATGTATACACACATATACATACATACATACACATACACACACACACACACACACACATATATATATATATATATATATATATATTATATATATATATATATCATACACGCAGAGAGAGAGAGAGAGAGAGAGAGAAGAGAGAGAGAGAGAGAGAAAATACATCCATACAGTTATTTGCTAATGATTGTCATATCTTGTAGCCGTAATTGCTATCTAATTACATCTGAGATTTGTAGATTACCAGATGCATAACCATCTGCCCTTTGTGCTTTTTTATTTGTTGTTTATTACATATCTGAAAGAACTGTGTTTATTGCCAAATGTTTTTTTGTTATCAGCTGCTCTATTATTATTATTATCATCGACAATAGAAGAAATTGGAACGAATTAGATTACTAAATAGGAGAGTCATCAGAATACCATAATTGGAAAAGAAAGGGAAATCAGAGAGACGGGAGATTGAAAGGAAGATAAGGCCTCTGTGTCCTTGATTGAACATATGGGTCCCTTAATTTTCTTGGAACAGCGAATGTCCCTGACGACCCCATCCTTGTACCAAATCCCTCCCCGAGAACTGAGACGAATTCGTAAAAATACTGCTGTGGGCTCCTGGGAGAGGGGAGGGGAGGGGAGGGGGAAGGCAAATGGCCGTGTTTGGAGAAGTAAATGGGGAAAATAAAAACAGAGGAGCAGACGGCGCGTTCTCTCCCCTCATGTGGCGAGGGCGGGCGACGGTGTGTTGTTTCTCGGAATAGAATCTTTGAAGTGTTGAGAGAAAGTATTGTTTCTCGAAATAGAATCTTGAAAACGTTGAGAGAAAGTATTGCATCTCGAAATAGAATCTTTGAAGTGTTGAGAGAAAGTATTGCTTCTCGAAATAGAATCTTCGAAGTGTTATGAGAAGGTATTGCTTCTCGAAATAGAATGTTTGAAGTGGCGATAAGAGGAGGAGGATAAAAGGAGTAGGATTTCCTCAGGGAGACGCAAAAATGTATTGCCCGGGATAATTTTAGAAGCAGCAATGCGAAGGCGCGATCTCGCCCCGTCACTGGGGCTGTGGCGTTTTCGGGTGGATAGAAAGAAAAAGTCGAGTAATTGGCTAATACATATAATTAGACGACAACTTTCGTTAAAAAGGAAGAGGAAGATAGAAACTTAAGTAAAATAACCTTTCTTCAAGGATAAAATAAGAATAAAGAACTAGGAAATGAACGGGACTGAAAGAGAAAGAATAAGTAGGGGAAGAATTGTCTAGCAGATATAAGAAAAAGAAAAATGCTTTTAAGAATGACGAGGAGGAATTGAAAATGACAAAAAGAATCCGTTAATTACCAATAAATATTATAGACAGACCGAGATCAGGGGGCGTCGGAATAATGGATAATTTGTTGTGATGAGGAAAGTAATTGGAAAAAATACGTGGATGATAATTGAAGATGAAATGAAGAGAGGAAAACGGGGAGAATGCGTGAGAGACGAAGTGGGCGATCATGGGAAATAATTCGAAGGAAAAAGAAGGTTGTGATGAGACTGAAAGGGGAATATGTGGGACGGAGGAGAAGGGGAAAGGAAGAACATGGAAGCTCGCGAAGAAATGATAAGGATAATGATTATCAGAGAACATGAATGGTGGGTAACGAGGAAGGACGCTGAGGGACCGAGAAAGAAATGAAGCGATAATGATCGCTATGTGGAGTAATGGTGGTGAAGACGAGAGGAAATGGCGTCAATGACGACAAGACCCATAGGAAATAGAAAGAAGGGGACAGATAAGAGGTGTTGGAACAGGGAGAAGGGGAAGAGTCGCCTCTTCAGCGGGTTGGAACGAACATGAGTAGATGAGAATAACGGCAGATAAAGCGATCGTAACCATACCATGACCAATAGACGACAAGAAAATGATAGTTTTCAAATAATACAAGACCAATAAGAGTTAAGTCTGAAAGCGAAATGGTCGAGTAGACGAAGGAATGAAAAGGGTATCGATAAAACAGATACAATGATTTCGGGTAATTAGAAAATGTAGGATTGAAACGTAGGTATCGAGAAATGAAAGAAAGTGGTTTTACGATGAGAGGAGAAGCGAAGATGCAGCGGCTGGAATTGAAAT
The DNA here is from genome assembly GCF_015104395.2 of Macrobrachium nipponense. NCBI lineage: Eukaryota > Metazoa > Arthropoda > Malacostraca > Decapoda > Palaemonidae > Macrobrachium > Macrobrachium nipponense. The sequence goes on along the minus strand of NC_087221.1, from coordinate 15,046,454 downwards.
AGAAGCTTGAGATCGACGAGCAAAGAAGCAAATTGAAATGGAAATGAGGAAGGTTGAGAGGAATAGCACAGATAACAAATCGAACAGATGAAATGTCAGCTCTATAAACGAGAAATGTAAGATCAGGAAGAGTTAATATGCGGTTATGGAATGAGGTTCTGGAATATTCACATATCTATTTATACACAACATATATATATATATATATATATATATATATATATATATATATATATATATATATATATATATATGATTAAACATCTGTCTTTACTTGGAGGAACACCTAATCACCTAAATCTGTTTTGATCATACTAATCATCGAGATTTTTAATGTAGAGAGAGGTAATGAGAGGGGTGAACATGGCTTGCCATCGAGTTTGTAAGCATAGCAATATATCCTGTAAGGAGGGTGAATCCTTTGTAACATCAAAGTAACTTCTTTTGTGGAAATAAAGTTCTGCATTGTATGAAATGTAGAAGCATGACCCAAAGCAAGGTTTAGAAATGAGAAAAAATCAAGTACAAGTCAGAAAATAGACGGTTACATTAGGAACTAGAGAAAAATCAAAGAAAAGAATGGGAAACAGGGAGTAGGAAGAAATGTAGAGAATAGAAATGTGAAGATGTTTAAATGATAATGATGTAAGTAGACTAATAATAACGAATCAAAGTGAGATGAAGAAGATTAAACAGGAGAAAAAGAGCAAAGGAAAAACAGAAGGCTAAATAAAAGTCGTGTGTCGGAATCTGGTAAAGTAAGATACAGAGTAGGAGGCTATAAGGACGTCGAGAAGAAAAATAAAAATGGGGAGGAAGGGAAGGACGATAAATTGTAGGAGAGGGGGAGAAGGCGAAGGAGGTGGAGGAGGAAGAGAGGGAGAATAGAATAGATGACGGGACGGGGATGAGGGGTGGGGGATGCGGGGGGTGGGGGGCCAATATTAGACCTTTGGGGAGGATATTTTGTTTCAGCCGAGTCTTCCCATAGTGGCAATACGCGCCATTAGAAGCAAAAAGAGAAAGTGGAAACGTCGCCTTGTGTCTGCCCTCTCGCCATTGTCGTCCTTTTTGTGGGGGCATTTGACCGTCTCTTTTATAAAGGAAGAAGCCAACTCTTAGCTTTGGAGGAAATGTTTCTCTTGCGCCGTGACGGCTCTCGTGTGACGCAGAGGTGGGGGGGGGGGGGGGGGTGTCTCGGAAGGAACGTCTTTCCGAATATTGATTTTCAGGTTTTGTTGGTTTTTTGGACATATAGGCCTTTACCTCATGAAATGATGGGTTGATTGATCTATGAAATTTAGGCTGTCACGTCTAAATTTCATGAATCATTTTTAGCAATTCAGTTCTTCTTAAGACAGTGAAAAGAGGATATTGGTGAAAAGAGGATGTTGGAGTGGCTGGACAGTAGGAGAAGGAGATGCAGAAAAAAATGGAAATGAAGCAGAGGGGGTAGAAAGGTGGAACTGGGAGGATGATGCCCCGCAGTTGCACTTATTAGTAATAGTTAGAGATGTTGGACAGCAAGACCACTCATCCACTGCGGGAATGGAGATAAAGTAAAAGGATAAAAGCGGATGCAGCTGGGGGCCGAAGGGACGAAGCAAACATCCTTTAGTAACGCCTGCAGTGCGCCGCGTAATGTACTACATTGATAATGATATCTTCCCTGACGGGGTTCATCTCACGAATCATCAGTATTCCTCATGGTCGTTTTTCCACTTTGTCTTCTGTCGTCAAGTATCATCGCATTATGACAGCGGATGAATAGTTTTATCTCTGGCTTTTGTGTTGATTTTGTTCTTTTTTATTTTCCATCGAGGTTAAATTTAGCCTGCTACTGCCAAGGTTATTTTAACTGAACAGGAAATTTTGAGTACAAAGGCTTTTGATGATGAAGTTATTGCTCTCTGGTACATTAGAACTGAAGCAGGTTGTGATCTCTAAATACTATCATCTCTAAATATTATAATGATGAACAGCTGCGCTAGAATCGTCATTACCCAGAAATCATGT
>NC_087221.1:15011938-15039438 GCF_015104395.2 Macrobrachium nipponense | reverse complement strand
GTTTTCCCGATTTCCTTGTACTTCCTAATTAATAGCCGTATTGGGAACTGTTTGAGGGCGACAGCTGGGGCCTGATGAAGTAAGTCTGCCGTTTCCTCGTACTTACTTAAGATATTTTGGCTCTTCGATTTTACTTGTACCCGAACTTTATCCTCTAACCATAGGATATCTCTGGAAGAAATTGATAATTTTAATCAAAAGGGATGGAGACACTTGTTAAGTTAATCCTTCACCCCCCCCCCCCACTCCCCTTGAATAGCTGTTGATGGTTAATGATGAAGATTTCACTAGTCGTTATTAAAACACTCATTGTCAAATTGTTGGCACCTTTAAACGCATTTTTAGAGAGAGAGAGAGAGAGAGAGATCATCTCGCCATGCTGGCACTGTAAATTCAGTATCAAAAGTTGTTCTCCTATAAACACAGGTGTCTCCAGGATCGCATTCACTGAATTTTCCCATTTGCCTTTTTTTCTTTTTTCTTTGTGTTGAATAAAAATATACTCCTAAGGTTAACAATGACGAGGGTATATACGCCTTACCGAGTATTGTTGTTTAGCTGTTAGTCGGTTTGTACACAAGATGTTCCAAAAATGATTGATAAGACCTTAATTAAAGTTTGTTTAATTGTTGGCCGCGTATCGTTGGCCACGTATCATGGAAGTGGCCAATAGGTTTTCAGTTGGGTCCGGATACATGAGAGATGTGTGTCACAAAAATTCTCATGCTATTAGGATATTATGTAGCTCCGGATCGGGGAAATAAAAAATCCTTCATTATGGGTTGGTAACCACCCCCCCCCCAAAAAAAAAAAAAAAAAAAAAAAAGTAGCCCACATTGAAGCTGCAGCTACGATTCAAATATTGACCTTTATCATTTTTGACGGTTGTATTGAGATCTAAGGATTAAATATTTATGTTATTCATTTATTTATTTTTTGTCATTCATATATTTTCTAATTCGAAACTTGAAGTGTTTACGCGACTTTTTAAACGTGAACAGAATTTTTATTTTTATTGTTGCTTCTTTTCCTTTGCATCATAATATTAATTAGCGTTCTTTATTCTGTTCATACTTTTATCTCCTTCTACATTTCCTTATTCAAGGTATGTTGGTTTTACCTATTTGTTCTTGTATCTGGAGGAAAGAATTCCGCCAGTTTCTCTTTCGCTTTGGATCATCTTATTTTCAGTTATTCCTACTCTGTGTGAGAGATCATACGTTGTTTTTCTTGTCTTTCAGCCTCAGTTCTCCATTATTCTCTTATATTTCCTTTCTTTTGCATGCGCAGAGAAAATATCTGTGAACGCGCGCGCGTTTAATGATGTTTTCTCTGATGTAATGCTAATACGTATACGTACATTTTCTTTCTATTTTGGTGTCGGTTTCTGTTATTGATTTTGTGTTGTGAAGTTTCCCTCCTTGTGATATTTTGTTTTGTAGAGATATTTTTCACGTTTTCTTTGAAAATTCTCCGATGTAGCTGTTTCCCAATGTCATGCCCTCCAGTTATGAGCGAGTTTATAAACGTAAGTCTCCAGTTTCTTTTCCAGCCGTTGTTATCTATCACGTTCACTTTGCCTCCCATGGCGTTCTTTTACTCGCTGTTTTCCTCGTTATTTTTCATTGCTTACTTTTGCCAAACTTGTTCCTCCCATCCGTAATATAGCCACCTTTTCCTGACATTCCATCGTCCTCTGCTCTTAATGTCGCCTTCTCTGTTATGTGGACTAAAAGTTCCTGGTTGCTTCTTAGTGCGTAAATACTAGAGCCAGGGTTTCACGGCAGTTTTAAATCCCAGTTCATAAAATATGTTAATTAGGTTAGGGAGAATTAAGATGCAATATGCTTTCATGTTCCTTTCCATCAGCCGGTGATTATCCATTCCTCTTAACCCTTCATTACGTTTTGATCTTTAAAGTTCCCTTCCCCTCCTGCCTTAACTGATCACTCTTTCGTTGTCTCTCAATTTCTCAGTTCTGTGCGTTCCTTTTCCGCCTCTACATTGCGAACGTTCTTGAACCCTTTTTTTTCTCGCTTCTGGTCGTTTTCTTTCCCCATTACTCGTTTGCCCATTGAGTGTTCTTGGATTTCTCATTCTTAACCTGTCCTACTCGCTATCCTCACCGTTTCCTTTGAACATTTCCTTACTTAATGTGTATTTTCCTTCCGTACCCGGGACTTTACTTATTTCTATACCCTTTATGCAATTGTTGATAAATTTGACCTAATAATATGTATACGATTTCTTCTTATGTGTTCCAGTTAATCGTATATTTCCTCCCTGACCACTCTGTGTTAAGCCTTTTTATATCTGTAATATTATAATGCATTGCTTAATCATTTCTCCTTCCCGTTGTTCCCTATTTCCTCCTCCCCAAGCTGTCCCTATTCATCAGGCATTTTTGGCGTCTCACCCATACTCAATTAATTCCATATTCATGCCTCCCTTTCCTGGTCCCGCTAACGGCAAGTTTCGCATGCCGCCTCTCCCTTGTTTTAAACGTTATATGTCTCTACTTTCAGTTGCTGTTGCGCAATATGTTTTGACCTTTCCCCTTTTCGCTGGTGGAAAAATTGTGCGACGTTGACTCCTTGTAAATAAATGATGGAGCTGAGAATGCTGTTGATTGACCTATATACCTTAGGAATTCTTGATTGATAGAAAGAGTTGAGTGGTGTGGCGGATTTCTTTATATCTGTACACTACCCAGGCAAGATGCATGATCTATTTAAACACTGAGCTTAGAACCAAAAACCTGGTTTTAATGCAAACAAACAAAAAAAAAGGTGTATTAAGATATTCAAAGGAATTTTGTCCTGCAATTATATAGCCTTTCACAAATACCATAGCAAGAAGACATAAAATCTAAATGTAAACGAGAGATGTGGTAGAATAATTACGACAGCGTTTGAGGGTCGTTCAACGCCTCGGCAATCACTTTAGCTCTAAGAGATCATTTCTCAGTTGGCTTCAGGAAACTTTTATATGGCAACGATCCTAACGTCCCTTTATTATTTCCGAGACGCTGGCTCCTCTAACTGGCTTCGATGGGACCATGCATTAATAATGATACCAATATCTCTGCCTGCTATGGGTGACGAACGCCATGTAGTGGGAAAGACAGCCACTACCTTTGATCGTTTTGAACAGACTTAGCAGCGAGGTAACTTCGTTAGCGCTCGCCGGATTAGAGGATGTCACTCTGGTGGAGATGATGATGATGATGATGATGTCCATGGTGTCCGCCGTCAGGCTCCTGGTGGTGGGTTGCGAACATACACCTCCTGAGAGGCTGTCGATTGAGTTACACTCTCTCTCTCTCTCTCTCTCTCTCTCTCTCTCTCTCTCTCACAAATCGTCCTCCCACCCCCCGGCCCAGCCCTCTTTGTGTGTGTGTGTGTGTGTGTGTGTGTTCGCGTGTGCGCGCGTGAAATCTTTTGACAATTTGTGATAGCTGCTGCGTCCCAGGCAGGATCGGGATCGGTGAGATACGTAAATATCCTTCATTATGTCTAGAAATCTTGTCGAAATAGTATGTAACCTGTGGTAAAGAAAACATAATCTAAAATCTTTAAATATTTGAAGATACAGGATCAGTAGAGATGTAACCACTTCTGTATTTGTTTGTTTGCTTGTTTGCATGGTGTTTTTACGTTGCATTGAACCAGTGGTTATTCAGCAACGGGACCAACGGCTTTACGTGACTTCCGAACCACGTCGAGAGTGGACTTCTATCACCAGAAATACATCTCTCACACCTGAATGGAATGCCTGAGAATCGAACTTGCGGCCACCGAGGTGGTACGCCAACGCCATACCGACCACGCCACTAAGGCGGTTCTTCTGTATTTGACGCTGATATAGAATTGTGTGGCTTGAGACGAATTAACGGGGAACTCATTAATCTGAACTTGCTGAAGACGGAAGTAGAAAAATCGTGATTAAAGCTTTTAGTATGGAAGATTTAGAGGCCCTTCTACGTCGCTTTTTGTAGTTTATAAACTTTGGAAGACGTTTAAATGGGCCAATAGATTTTCGCCGTCCAAATAGGCGTTTCAGAGTGTGATGAATATTCTCATTCCCCCGTACGACATTTGAGATACCCTTAGATCTTTCGTTTGGCAGACCCTCTGGCTCTTTTTATCTTCCATTTGGAAAAAGTGGGGTGGCTTTATAAAAAAAAAAAAAATTGTGATCAAGATTTATCGATATAATTGTTAACACACACTGACGATTTGCTTTGTTTGGATGTTAAACAATTTATAGAAAGCGCATGACAGACTGTCGAAAACACCCTTAATTTTAACAAGGCTGCGATAAGGGTTATAAAGCGGATTTTTTGCAAATGATTTTATTCTTAGCGATCACGAAAGACAGATAAAATCTAATTTGGTCGGTTTGAAAAACTGCCTACCAGCCTACCACTGGTATTACGTTATACAAAGTTAGGTTAGATTGAGAAGTAGGAGCAAATGTTAGTTGATATCTTTCCTCCAGTTTTTTGTTTTTACTTTCTACATCGGAGAGTAAGACAGTGACTTCCAAAAACAAGATGAATCACTCGCGGAAAAGTAAGATCCAATTTACTAATCCCTTGTATTTGTTATACGTTGTAGTGTTATGCTGTGAACTTCATTATTCCTTTTTATTTTATGACTCGCATATATGTTGCGAAAGTGGAGAACAAACAATGAAAACTCTTCTTTTATAATCTCATCTTTCGGTTTGACTGATGCATATTTTCCCTTTTTATTAGTGTTACACCTCAAATCAAATATACTGACACTATTACAGAATTCAAAACAAGCAGGTTTGACGAACAATGGCGAGTTGCACTCTCTGTATAATCATAGACTTGCAATTTACCTTGACATTCGGTTTTTTTTTAAATTTAATTTTCCCCAATTTATTTTTCTTCGCAATTTTTGCATGTAGGAAAATATACTTTAGCCCTTTTTTCTTTGTCTTATTGGTTAATGATCGGTGGGGTTTTCAAATATTTTATCATTGTAATCGTTTTCTTTATTCTATCTTTACCTGAACAAGCATCTTGATATTGTTGGCTACTATATTTGTGTTCAGTAGCGTTTAGAGAGAATATATTTGTGTAAAGGAGCGTTGTGTGTGTATGTGTGTGTGTGTGTGAGAGAGAGAGAGAGAGAGAGAGAGAGAGAGAGAGAGAGATAGTCATATAAAAATAGGTCTGTAGCGATGTGATGAGATTATTTCGGTAAGGCTCCGTAATTGTTATGCCATAAATTTTGACACATATGTACATATATATATATATATATATATATATATATATATATATATATATATATATATATATATATATAAAACATACGTATATATATGTACATAAACAAAATCATAAATATACGCATTTTATTTGTTTACCAGCTGAAGCCGCAGAAAAAGCTTAAAAATAAATTATATATATTATGTGTGTATGCGCACGCGCGTTAACAACGAATGTCCTTCAATTTCTAATTCCCTCTACCTCGCATGTGGTAAGATTTATTTCATAATACGGCTACGTGCAACAAGCGCATTACAAGCTATCATGGACGAGGTGGGTTGATACCCACCCTAATAACGAATTCCATAGCTCGAGAGGGACTTTTAGGTGGGAGTCGACATCAACTTATACTTCTCTTGATAGCCCTTTGGGTTAAAACGCGTCAGTGTGCGATCTGAATTCTTGGTTTCCGTGGTTCGAGTCCATGAGCAGATGCATTTCTTAACTAACAAAAAAAAAAAAAAAAAAAAAAAAAAAAAAAAAAAAAAAAAAAAAAAAAAAAAAAAAAAATACCCCTTCGGTTAACATATTTGAAAATATATTAATTCCGAGGAAGAGCGAATTAAATTTTAAAGGACATTTGTAGCTTAATGCCTGTATATGAATCGTGTTTATATTTTTATATATATATATATATATTATATATATATATATATATATATATAATATATCTATACTATATATATATATATATATATATATATATATATATATATATATATATATATATATATATTATATATATATATATATATACACACATACACGTTTGCCATCTCAGCTTCCTTACATCGAAGGACGTATTTCATCTGCTTATGGAATATAACGCTGGCCATTGGGTTTATGGGTTGTGTACGCTATCGCTTTTCTACGAGGCGAGAGAGAGAAAGACAGAGAGAAAGAGAGAGAGAGAGAGAGAGAGAGAGAGAGAGAGAGAGAGAGAGAGAGAGTAAATAAACATAAAAACAAGATTTAAACATATCAGAAGATTTTCTTTCTTAACTCACTAATATTTTAATGTGTCTTGAGAGAGAGAGAGAGAGAGAGAGAGAGAGAGAGAGATTAATTACACAAAAATAAGATATAACGCAAAGCTGTTTAAAAGTCTTCAGTAACCTCACATAATTGAGAGAGAGTGAGGGAGGATGGGGGGTGGGAAGAGTGGGAATTAATTACTCCTACACGCTCTTAGATAACCTCGATAAGCTCCCCTTTGCACCAGCTTCTGGTCTTGAGCTTCTGTCGATTTGAAGTAAACTTTTGCTCTTGTTTATCGTTTCCGTCCTCCCACGCAGTATCTTTTATGGAAAGGAGTCTCCTAGTGTAGATTCACATCAACCTTACATTTGATGTCTAGGCCAATCCCTCACCACGCTCCTGATTGGCTGTTGATAAACCAATCACAGGGCTGGAGAGACTCAGTCTCACTCGAGAGTTCACATAGACAGGATGTATGTTCCACTTCTGAGGGACACGTCTTTCAAAAGTATCCCTCAGGAGAGGTGGAACATACATCATGCCTATGTGAACTCTCGAGTGAGACTGAGAGTCTCCAGCCCTGTGATTGGCTTATCAACAGCCAATCAGGAGCGTCGTAAGGGACTGGGGTAGACATCAAATGCACGGTTGATGTGAATCTACTATAGCTTTCTTCACATTTACAAGCGGGCGTAAGTCTTCGTTCTTGGATATCTTTTATTACCTCCACGCTTGAACTACGTTTTGATTTCCTCGTGTAGGTAGTATTTTTTTTTCTTGTTCCGAACCCGGGGTTCTGAACCTTTTGATAACCCCAGACCTTCAATGAATTGCCTAATATGGTTCCATACTCCCTTTGCTTACGACGACTTAAGTCCCATTCGTTGACAGTATAACTTAATATACTTCGTTTAATAATTTAGGTATAAATAGCTAGGAATAGAACATACAAGAAAATGAAGAGTATTTATAGTTTTATATAGTTATTCATTTACAAAATGTACCCATGTATACATTGACACATTCAAATGAAATATATGCAAATATCCAGAGATCAAGTCCCATCCCCCCCCCCCCCCCCCCCCCATCCCCCCCCCCCCCCCATGTGGTTCTCATTGGCATGGATACGCCCTGTTAAACACACCTGTTCTAAACGTTGTTTATGATATCTGCGTTTGAAATATATTTTAATTAGAGGTAACTGATGTATAAAAAAAGTCGAATTCAAATTTCTAGTTTACCCTTGAGATGGAGTAAATGAGGATTAAACAAAACTGGGCATTTTCCTTAACCTTGGGATTTCTTTCAGTGCCTCCTAGTATTATAGATTTTTTGCCACGTTGACCGTATGTTGGCTGGGGTAGGCTATACTCTGTTTTTTTTTTCATCTGTCCACCCGCCTGTGGTGTTTGCGTATGGTAACACCGTCCCGGGCTTTAGATAGGTATGCTATGTGTAAGTTTTAGGTAAATAAAAGGATATCTGGGTGTACATTTGCAACTGTAAAGTGTTTTAATAATTTACTCTATGTGAATGACACCGTTAATATTCGAAATAGGATATTATTATTATTGAATGTCAGCTGAATGTAACTATCTAAAGCCCGGGACTCAGTGTTACCATATGCAAACACCTAAGGCGGGTGGACAGGTGGAAAAAAACAAGAGTATAGTTAGGCTAGGGTATAATAACCTACCGCCTATCTAAACCTGATTAGAGTAGGGAACAGAAAAACAATAGTAGCTGCTATGAAAGGACGTACCACTCGTTAGGTTATATGAGTAAGCATAGGTTTGACTTTTGCATTATGAAGCATTGCTGGCGTCGATGTCCACAGAAGCTGTAGTAGTAGATTACACAAATTCATTCAGATAATCACGCTGGAGTTCATCCATTCATATTGCTCGTCGTCGGGATGATGATGATGACGCACCTGGAGCAGCCTACCCAACAGACTCGTGAATTTATGATGACCTATAGTAGATTCACATCAACCGCGCATTTGATGTCTAGGCCAGTCCCTTACGACGCTCCTGATTGGCTGTTGATAAGCCAGTCACAGGGCTGGAAGCTCTGTCTCTCTCTCGAAAGTTCACATAGGCAGGATGTATGCTCTCCATCTCCCGAGGGATACGTCTTTAAAAAGAATCCTTCAGGAGAGGTGGCACATGTGAACTCTCGAGAGAGACAGAGTTTCCAGCCCTGTAACTTGCTTATCAACAGCCAATCAGGAGCGTCGTAAGGGACTGGCTGATGTGAATGTACTATAGTTCATAGGTTAAAAGGCTGTGCACCTCGACCACGATTTAAGCATATGGCTTTGTTCAAAAGAAGCTTTTCATTGGTCTTCGTAATATTGAAAATAAAATGATAACAAAGCCATTTTCTGTTGGAGATATTTCAGTTGAAGAGAAAAAGATCCGTCTCGAATACTTTTGTTTTAGTTTTCTGTCAAAGAAAATTTTCGAGATGGCTGAATGTCTTCCCGTCCTCACTTTTTCGGTCCGCCCCAAATATCTTAAAAACTACTGAGGCTAGAGGGCTGCAAATTGTTATTTTGATTATGCACACTCCAATCATCAAACATATCAAATTGCAGCCCTCTAGCCTCGGTAGTTTTCCCCTTATTTAAGGTTAAAGTTAGCCATGATCGTGCGTCTGGCATCGCTATCGATGCCAATAGCACAGGACACTATCGGGTCGTGGCTGAAAGTTTCATGGGCCATGGCCGAGTTTCATACGCAGTACAGAAAACTCGATTGCGCCGCAGAAACTTCAGCACAATTTTACTTGTTATATAATACACTCGATGTCGCTGTATACAAGATTCATTCGCAGATGTTTGCTTTATCAGGAGAAGCATGTCTCTGAAAGTATCTGTCGTTTTTTCATAGTCATATGTGCGAATGAGAAACTTCAATACAGGTGATCACTAATTACCGTTCTGGGCTATTTTCTTGTACAGGAAAAATCTCAAATTGTCGGGGCTTACAAAGGCATAAAGGATATGTAGTTGAGTTGAAATGATAGTCCCATTTGCGGGTAGAGTCGTGTGGGAATAGTTTGGTCCGTTGACACAGAAACAATATGAAATTCCGAATCGGAGCAAATCGCATATGATATTAAATTGCCAAGTTTAGGGGTAACAATAAGAAAATGTAGCTAGGGCGACATGACTTGGGTTGAAGAAGATTGCCATGGAAAATTGGCACTCATCAGCATATTGTGTGCAGTTTCTCCTATTATATGCTCTCTCTCTCTCTCTCTCTCTCTCTCTCTCTCTCTCTCTCTCTCTCTCTCTCTCTCTCTCTCTCCGAAAAGAGGATGACATTTCCTTAATTGAATTGAACAAAGTTTAGCTGGAGGCTTCCACATAAAGCCCTGAAAAGCTGGCGTTGGCTAAATCGCGGTTGAAATGTATTTTCACCCTCCTGTGTAATTTCCTCTCCTGGCTTCCACCATTCTGTAATGATGGGACTTGCACAATGCGTTTTCTGTTTCAGGGTGCAAAGTGTCCATTTTTATTTTCCAAGTGATTTGACCGTCGAATAATTGTTCCGAAAAGCAAATATGCTAAAGATGAAAAATAATCGCTAGAATTGACCCAGCCCCTCATATACCTTCAGTTATTTTACCGGTTGTAACACTAAAGAAGAAGATATGATGTTTTTATAAAACTTCGTTATCGAAAGCTTGTGATATCAGTTACTGCTCTGCCAGGTTTTGAGAAGTTGTAGATTTTTATTTCTGAAGAAGGGGTCGATGATTATGCACGTCGCAACAAACTCAATTATAGAATAACGAAAGGTGAATATTCATGAATACTTACTTGTGTGTATTCATAATACATTTCAATTTTTTTACACTTATTGGAGGCTTTGATATTTTGTTTTAATGAATAACACAAACTTTGGTTGAATTGATACAGATTTGATCAACATACGGACATACAAATTTTACACGTGTTTATGTATATATATATTTATATTATATATATATATATATATATATATATATGTGTGTGTGTGTGTGTGTGTGTATATATATATATATATATATATATATATATATATATATATATATATATACCATATATACATATGCACGTGTAAAATTTGTATGTCCGTATGTTGATCAAGTCTGTATCAATTCAACCAAAGTTTTTGTTATTCATTAAAACAAAATGCCAAAGCCTCTAATAAGTGTAAAAATTGAATGTATTATGAATACACACAATTAAGTATTCATGAATATTCACCGTTTCGTTATTCTATAATTGAGTTAGTTGCGACGTGCCATAATCATCGACCCCTTCTTCAGAAATAAAAATCTACAACTTCTCAAAAGTTGGCAAAGCAGTAACTGATATCACAGCTTCGATAACGAAGTTTTATAAAACATCATATCTTCATCTTTAGTGTTACAACCGGTAAAATAAACTAAGGGGAGGGGGCCTACACACACACACCAACACGCACGACACCACACGAGAAAATAACCAACACACCCATAAAATACATACATATAATTATTGATATTATTATTATTATTCTATAATATTATTATTATATTTATATTAATATTTATTATAATATATATATGTGTGTGTGTGTGTGTTGTGTGTGGTGTGTGTATGTGTGTAAAATTATAATAAGCATGTATGTAATTTTGTGGTTTTTACATTACGTATTTAACACTTGGAAGTGAACATAGAGGTATCGATATTGGTATTTTAAGCATAAGATAATAGATTTCCAGCTTTTTTCATGAAACATCAAAAGAGATATAAGATGAAAGTGGCTGAACTGTAAATCCCTGTGAAAAAAAGAATATGGTATAATTGAGAAAAGAGCTTGATGTGTTAGGTGGTTCTGATATGTTGTGAGAATGCCATAAAGTGTGTCCCCTGAACGGTCAAGTGATAAAGCAAATACTGGTCATAGTTAGAAATGAATTCTTGAGATGAAACAATCAATATCAACCTTGAATTTCCACCGTATTTAGTTCTTGCTGGCGGTATCTGGTTTCAGTGTTGTTGGAATCGTTATGCTAATGGGGGGGGGGGGGGGTGGGGGGGGGGGGGGTGGATTCCTCCTCATTTTATGTATAATCGATGAGAAAGAATCTTGGAGAATGAGCTCGGCTGAGTTTTTGTGCAGGCACTCTTTATTTAAAGGAAATTTTTGCTCCGTGTAGCAGATATCTGTTTGCATAAGAAGTCAGGAAATGATAATTGAAATTTTCGTTATCTTCATGTACTTTTAGTAATTTATGTGTGTGTGTAGTATACACAGAACGTAAAAGAGAAAGAGAGGCATGGTTTGTTTTGGGGGAGGATGGGGGGAGTTGGCCGTGTTAAAAATGCGAAAAATCTCGGAAAAGATAAAGTGAAAATAAGGCTTCTCGTAACCAAATTGTGCCATGATGGGACAGCCTTAGACGAAGAAATTGTGCCATCGAAGTTTCCGAGGTGGGAGGAGGAAGCCTTACAAAGTTTATACCGCTCTCTCTCTCTCTCTCTCTCTCTCTCTCTCTCTCTCTCTCTCTCTCTCTCTCTCTCCATCTGCTTCTTGCTCCTTTCCTCATTTTGCTACCCTTTTAACCATGTTTCCTTTCATAAGTTATCTATACTCGCATAGGGCATTGCTCACTGTACCTTCATACCTTTCTCTCTCCTCTCTCTCTCTCTCTCCTCTCTCTCCATCCTTCCCATTCATTCTTTGCACTTTCCTCGCCCTCCCCCATCCCATACTGGCTCTCAGTCCACTAGGAGACCTCTTCCTCTGGGCTTCACGCACAACACTTTCGCGAAGACAAAGTTTTTTTTTTTTTTTTTTTTTTTTTTTTTTTTTTTTTTTTGTGATATAAATTCTTCCGAGTCTCTTGGACACCTTTACTGCCCTTGCCATCTGAACGGGGGAGAATATTGATGATTTGTGTCGTTTCTTGCACACTGACGAGTATTATTATCATTATTAATATTGTAGATTCTAATAGAGCAACTCAAAGTGCAGTGAACTTCTACTGTATAGATTGCTCATATTTTTATAAGCGCATATAGGCATATATATAGTAATATATATATATATATATATATATATATATATATATATTCATATATTATATATATATATATATATATAATATTATAGTATATAGAGTATATATATAGATATATATCTTTCTTTATATATTTATATATAGATATATATATATATATATATATATATAAATATAAATATTCATATGTAAATAATATTTAATTTATTACATACATGAAATTTATAAAAATTTATATATTATATTGTATATATACATTATATATATAATCTATATATATATATATATATATATATAATATACACACATACATACATACATACATACATACATACATTGTGTGTATATATATATATTATTATATATATATATTATATTATGATATATGTATGTATGTATGTATGTATGTATGTATATATAATATAGTATATATATATATACATATATATATAATTATATATTCATATATATATATACTATATATGTATGTAAATTGTATGTATTGTATTGTATTTGTGTGGTCATGTATATATATATATATATATATATATAATATATAAATTTTTAAATTTTATATATGTATCACTTTTTTTTTGTATATATTATTTGCGTATGAATATTATATATATATATATATATATATATATCTAAATTTTCATACATATAGATAATATTTATTACATATAATATTTATATAAAAAAATCCTATATCATATATATAGTATATATATATATATAATATAATTCATTGTTAAATATATAATAACTTTTTATACATATGTAACATTTAAAATATATATATCTATATATGTATTTTATTTATATATATATCTATATATTTATATATATATATATATCTTACCAGATCACGAGTTTGTGTAAATATTTTAAGGGATGAAGGAAAAAGTTGTTTTGAGTAGAAAATGTTTATAAACATATGCATTTTAAGGCTTCGTTTGTCGGTGAGAGGGGGAATTTGAAAATAACCATTATCATTAGCACTGCTTTCACGCGATGGAGGTTGGTAGTGAGAAGCTGGGGAGCCTGAAAAAGGGGGGTGGGTGTCGTATAGAAGGAGGATGGAACAATTAGGCTGCTGTGAATAAAATAACTCCTAATGAATTGTATTATTTAGATTTTGGAAGAAAAAAAATGCATGCATCATTGAATCCCTTTCCTTCCCTACCAGTAGTATTCATTGGACACCAATAAAAAAAGAAAGAAAAGCCAACCTAACTGGATCTCCCTCCATCAAAGGGAGGCTTAATTATTCATTAGACACAAATCAAAGATTTCTAATGTTTTCTTAAAAATCTCTCCCTATCCATCTAAAGTACTCATCATAACCAATCATAGGTGCAGACCTGGTCATGGTTCCTGGTTTAATTAACAATTCCATAACAAGGTGGCGGGAAAGAGTTTGCCTCAGAAACTTCAATCTTCGCCCCCCCCCCCCCCCCCCCCCCCACCCCCCCCCCCCCCCAAGGCTACTCCAGTAACAGTAATGATAAACTGGTTATTTTTAGATTCCCCTCCACTACAAAGGAAGCCTTAAAATCCATATGTTTATAGAGCATTCTCTGCTCGAAATTACTTTTTTTTTCATTCCTCAAGATATTTGCATAAACTCGTGATACACCCTGTATATATATATATATATATATATATATATATATATATATATATATATTATATATATATAGTATATACGTATATATACTGTACATATGTATTATATATAAATTATATATATTTATTTATATATCATATATAGTAACTTCGGAGGATACATCAGAATGTTGGCTGGCTGGTAAAAAAGTATAATCGCCTTATTTTTGATAGAAATCTTTCTCTAAGGCTAAGGTTAGGTATATCTCAGTGGATTCTATCGAACGGTTTTTTTTTTGTCGTTTACCTGGTAATTGGTTAATTTGTCGTCAATGTTCATGAGATTCTCTCTCTCTCTCTCTCTCTCTCTCTCTCTCTCTCGTCTCTCTCTCTCTCATCTCTCTCTCTCTATATATATATATATATATATATATATATATATATATATATATATATATATATATATATATATATATATATATAGCGAAGGTTGGTGAGGGTACTATCGTCATTTCCCGACACCCTACACCTGGGAGAGCTTGGCTACTGTTGTCCTCCTCCTCGTATGCGAAAATTCTCCTAGAAAGTGCCCATAACCTATATTATAGTAGATTCACATCAACTGTGCATCTGATTTCTAGGCCAGTCCCTTGCGACGCTCCTGATTGGCTGTAGATAGGGCTGGAAACTCTGTCTCTCTTGAGAGTTCACATAGGCAGGACGTATGTTCCACCTCTCCTGAGGGATACTTTTGAAAGGCGTATCGCTCAGGGGAATAGGAACATACATCCTGCCTATGGGAACTCTCAAGAGAGAGTTGAGAGTTTCCAGCCCAGTGATTGACTTATTAACAGCCAATCAGGACCGTCATAAGGGACTGGCCTAAACATCAGGGGCATGGTTGATGTGAATCTACAATAGGCGCATCACTGCCTAGGGATTGTAATGTTGTAGATGGGTGAGTGACTGGTTAGGTGCAGAAGTGGGAGTGTGGCAAGGGTTTTGTAATGTCTCCATGTTGCTTGGTATCATACTGGATGGAACGATGCAAGATGTCTGAGAAAGGACATTGGATATAGGTGCAAAGAATTGTGAATGTATTGTGGAATGGCTGGTGTTAGGATGCATTGATTGTGGATAGCCTAAACTCTAGAGAAACTGCAGGATGATTGAGAGCTGGAAAGTTTTGTCTTGGGGACAGCTAAAAGTCACTGTGGACAAGAGTCATTTTGCATAAAATGAAACCAGGGAGATGGTGCAATGAACGATAATGAGAGTGATGGAAGAACGGAAGTAGTTGCTTCTATAGGTATGAGTAGTTTTACTCTTTATCTAACTTTCTAAAATGTGCTTTCTCCACTCTCTTTGTTCATATTTGCAATAAACTCGGTATTATTAGCTTTAATCTCTCTCTCTCTCAAACACACATAAACTATATATATTATATATATATATATATTATATATATATATATATATATATATATATATGTGTGTGTGTGTGTGGTGTGTGTGTGTGTGTGTGTGTGTTGAAAAATTCAGTTTATCATCTAGATTTCATTCATTTATCTAATTGTATAAATAGTCTATACCAATAGCATTGAAAAAGTGTCTCACGTGCATTTCTTAATACTGGAAAAAAAAGTTTAGGTTATATCGACTCGTCCATGTCTCCTGATAATGGCATTTTTAATTATTCCTCTCGTGTATTGACTGATAAAGAAAAAATGGTTTCATCACGCGGTCTTAATTTTGCTTTTACGTCTAAAAGGTTAAGTTTTGACTCACACTTCTTGAATTGGGAATGTTTGTTTAAGGCTTTACAAACAATTTTTATACCAACAATCCCAAAGGCTACTCTTATGATTATGTCAGATCAACACTTGAACTCCTTGCGTTTTCGTCCTTTTACAATTATAAACCAGAGACCAAGTATTTACTTAGTGCTGACGAGTTTAATATCTTACAAAGTCTAGCTAAAGACACATCCATTGTGGTTACAAAACCCGATGAGGGCAATGGTGTAGTCTTGCTGAATAAAAACCAGTATGTTGATAATATGATGGACAGACATCCATAGTGATCAAACTAAGTTCCACGTAATTAAGAAAGACCCTTTCAAATGTATTGTGCATTTAGAAGATAAAGTCAATAGAACATTAGACAAACTATATAAATCTGGCTGTTTCTCTAAAGAGGTTTTTCATGGCCTTCAAGCGTCCGGGTCTAGACCAGGACGTCTGTACGGGCTACCCAAGGTCCACAAGGAAGATCACCCATTGAGACCTATTTTATCAGCTATTGGAATTGCCAACTATAATACCGCAAAGTTTCTTGTTCCCATCCTTGCGCCGTTAACTACAAATGAGTATCTTAAATGACTCCTTTCATTTTATCAACTGCCTAAGAAACTGTAATTTTGATAATTGTGTTAAGGCATCATTTGATGTGAAGTCTCTTTTCACTCAAATTGCACTGGATGAGACGATTGGCATCTGTCTAAATGAGCTGTTTAAAAAAAAATAATGATACTGTCAACGGGTTCAACAAGTCTCAGTTAAAGGAACTTTTAGTCCTAGCTACCAAAGAATGTTATTGTTTGTTTAACAGTTTGTTATTTAAGCAAATTGATGGTGTAAGTATGGGATCCAGTATAGAACCATCTCTGGCTAATGCTTTTATGTGTTTTATGGAGAAGAAATGGTTAGACGATTGCCCTTTAGATTTTAAGCCATTATTGTACAGGAGGTATGTTGATGATACATTCTTAATTTTTAAGAGTCGTGACCAGATTCCTCGTTTTTTAGAGTACCTTAATAGAAAGCATATTAATATAGAATTTACATCTGAAGTCGAAGATGATCATACACTTTCTTTTCTAGATATTGAAGTAAAAAACCTTAATAATAAATTTCACACTTCAGTCTTTAGAAAGCGTACTTTCACAGGTCTTATGTCTAAATTTCAATCAGCTACACTTTTGAAATATAAGATGAATTTAATATCTACGCTAGTTACCAGAGCATATAAAATTTGTTCTAGCTATTTGAATTTACACGAAGAATTGGAATTTCTAAGGTCACTCTTAAAAAAACATTGGCTATCCGTGGAATTACGTGAATACATACATCGGTAAACAACTTTCAAAATTATACGTAAACAAACAACCTGAAACTACCGCTAACGTAAAGAAACCTGTTATTTATCTACCTTTAACTTTTACTGGAAAGTCATAGTTACGATCTAAAAAAGCAATTAATTTCTATTTTGTAAATTAGTTACCGTCAGCTAGATATCAAAATCTATTTTACTTTACAAAATAAATTAGGAAATTTCTTTAAAATTGAAGACCCTATACCAACAAGCCTTCAGTCCAATCTGATCTATAAATGGCAGTGCAGTGGTTGTGATGCCACTTACGTTGGAAAAACTACCAGATCAGCTTGGATGAGATGGTTTGAATACCTTGGTAGGTCATTTCGTACAGGCAAATCTTTCAAGACCTAGTTATAGGGAACATAGCGAGGAGTCTGGTCACCCTTTACATATCGATGATTTTTCTATTTTAACCCCTGCCCAGTTTGCTACAGACCTCGACATTTTAAAAGTTTTATATTCTGTTAAGATAAAGCCTTCCTTGGCTAGAAATATAACTGTGACCTCACTTTTATGTTTTTAGTCTGCATCCTGCTGGTTTGTATATCGACTTAGTACATTTACTGTTCTTCTGTACCATCCGTTTTTTGTGACTTAAATATGCATTCTGCTTTTATTTTATTTTATCTACTCAATTGTTTCATTTAGCCATTTTAAATTTTTTTTAAGTATCTGGCTATTATTTAACATATTGCTTATATATATATATATATATATATATATATATATATATATATATATATACGATATATATATATATATATATATATATATATACATATATATAGATATATATATATATATATATATATATATATATATATATATATATAGGGTGTTTCGAAATTAGAGCACCCCCCTCTATAGCATAAACTAAAATTGATATGGACAAAAACAAAAGTAATTCAGAACAGGTATTTATTTAAATTTCTCTCTTGAGTATTTAATATTTTGTGTGGCCTCCATCTGCCTGTACCACAGCCTGCATTCTTGAGGGGAATGATTTCAGCAAATCGCAAAAAAGCTGAGACTCGGACTCCATTTCCCTGAGCACTTCGGTCACTTCTCTTCACAGGTCGTCGAGGCTTGGTATACCATCATAGTTCACTGTACACGCTTCCGTGCGATCCTTTAAGATACTACCAATGTTTTCACACACATTAAGGTCAGGGGGACTACCTGGAAAATTCACTTGATGAGAAGAAATCGATACCACTGTTTCGAAGCAGCTCCTGTGTATGAAGAGCCTTGAAACATGGTGCCTTATCATGCAAAAATGTGACTCCTTCAACAGATAACATTTTCAGGATCTTTGAGACAATTTCTCTGAAGTATTTGCCATTCCATAACTGTCCTTTTTCTTTGATGATCCACATTAACCGTTTGGCTGTGAAACAGAGAAAAATTCCCAAACATTCAGGAAATTTCACAACTTGGCGATAGTGCACGTCATCGAATATATCCAACTTTGCAGCAAAATTATGTCATTTTTATAGTTTGGCTTCCTCACTGTAAATGAAGAATTCATCGGATGTGACAACATGGAAAAAATCATCTTCATCCCAATCTTTAAGAAATGAACCACAAAACCATGCACGGTCTTCTCTCTGTTGCTGAGTGATGTTGGGCTTGCTGATAACATGAAATGGCTTGATACCAGATTTTTTCAACTCACGATATACAGCACTATAACTTCTCTTCTTCCCCTTTTTTGTTTCTAGTTCAAGCACCAATTTATATAAAGACTTTCTTGGTCTACCCACTGCCTTAGATATGATGTCTTTTGACTCCTGAGAAAGGACTTCAGGCCTTTCAATATTCTCAGTCTTTTCGTGATGACAGTCGTATGGATTTTTGTTACAGTTTCTTTTAACAAATGATTCATCACTTTTAATGTATTTAGCCACCCAGGAACGTGAAATGGAGGATGCACCAGCATCCCTGGCCTCTATGAAGGTTATAGCCCGGATTTGGTCAATCCATCTGATTTCCTCCGAGCCGTTAGCCATGGCTGTATCCAACTCCGTCATTCAGTCTGAAAATAGAAGAAATGTAAAAAGGAAAATAGCTTAATAGAAATTTTATAACTTTCCATTTTCTCTGTGGAGCGGGGGCTCTAATTTCGAAACACCCGGTGTGTGTATATATATATATATATATATATATATATATATATATATATATATATATATACCGTATATTTCGGGCGTAAAGTCGAAGTCGAACCTTTAGCACCCAAAAATCATGCCAAAATTAGGGGGGTCGACTTATCTAACAGTAACAAAAAGTGAATCTTTATTATTTTGGCATATCGGTACAGGAATCCAGGCTTTACAGTAGGCTATTAACAATGACAGCCTTGTTGAGGTAACTATGTATGTAAATACCAGTATTAAAAACATTTCACACTGTAATACGACAATAATAATACATTAGAACATCCATTACCTTAAATAAAATGAAAAAAATCTAAGTAACTTGAAGAAACCCTAATCGCACAGCAAGCGTAAACATTGCGTAGCCATTTGTAGTACAGTAATTGACAAGGATGCGTTCACTCTGACAGTTTTGTATTTACCGGGGTATTGTTCAAAAACACTTATGGTATGAAATCTTTATTTATCACTTTATGAAATAAAAAAAAAATTGTATGTAATAGTAAATATGTATTTAAAATCCTTCAAAATTACTTGAGTCATCGTCACTTGAATTAAAAACATTCATCAAACAAATTATCATTCACGGTTTCAGCATAAGGATCCTAGTTTAAATCTGGTGAATCAACTGCAGGTTCGTTTCCCTCAAATGAGCCTGTTTATGACATAGAAGAACCAATGGTCAAGAAATTTTCCAACATAATAAAATACCGGGACGTCGTTTTAACAACCCAATCAAAATATAACTTGAGTGGCAGTTTGTACATACATATATACGTAGGCTGTTATGCAGCGTTAGTTAGCGCTTTGTTTGTATACATTACACTCGAGTAACGTATCTTTCGTTCGTCATTTCTAATCATATTTGCCGGTATTCATCTTTTATATATTACACAGATTTGTTAATATACCGAGTATATTTCCTGTATTTCTTATGGTAAGTAGAGCAAAAACATATAGTACCGTAATTACATTCAGGTTATTTATATACGTTTTACCCTGCTGCTTATTTTGAGCGTACGGTTGGCCTCACATTTTATAGGTCGACTAATATACCCGATATTAGTTAAAATCATACAAATTTACTCAGAATTGGAGGGGTCGGGGGGGTCGACTTATCTTCCGGTCGACTTATACGCCTGAAATATACGGTATATATATATATATATATATATATATATATATATATATATATATGTGTGTGTGTATTAATAATATATATATATATATTATACATATATATATATATATATATATATGCATGTATGTATGTATGTAGTATGCATGTATATTGCGTGCACGTGGAATATTTTCGAACAGCAACTTTTCTATTAAAAAATTAAGGGAGTATATTGAGTGAATTTGAGTCGCTATGTAACATAGAAACAAGGCATCCGGCTAAATATTAACTTTCAATATAAAAAAATAAAGGCAAAATAAAACAACACGCAACATTCAAATTCATGAAATTAGTATCTATAAACTCCAAACTCCAAGTGAATTATAAGTGATTTAATAGTATATATTGTATGAATTAAATCTTTTAATATCAATGAGCAGCATCATGGCTTTAGCTGTGTAGATACTTATTCTCTAATTTTGCAATTTATTAAAGTGTCGTCTGCAGAATCTGTTATTATTATTATTATTATTATTATTATTATTATTATTATTATTATTATTATTATTAATTCTACTCTTGAGATTTGCTTTTTTCACTTTTCGTATTTAGCCTCTGGACCTGGCTTCTATAACCATCTAAGGGCCCTAGCTGGAAATTATTTGTATGCATACTGTTTTTGAACTATTATATTTTTTATTTTTATTTTTACTATCATCTTTCCCTTTTTATTTTATTTTTTTTAGTATTATTCTCAAAATTAGTACTGTCATTACTATTATATTTACTAATTTTTACTGCTACTACACCTATGTAGACGTTGCCGATTACCAATTTATGTCGTGTATCTAAAGATCTAAAGTGTTTCTGTACTGTGTGTGTGTGTGTGTGTGTATAATATATATATATATATATATATATATATATATATATATATATATATATATATATATATATATGCATGTATGTATGTATGTATGTATGCATGTATATTGCGTGCACGTGGAATATTTTCGAACAGCAACTTTTCTATTAAAAAGTAAGGAGTATATGAGTGAATTTGAGTCGCTATGTAACATAGAACAAGGCATCCGGCTAAATATTAACTTTCAATATAAAAAAATAAAAGGCAAAATAACAACACGCAACATTCAAATTCATGAAATTAGTATCTATAAACTCCAAACTCCAAGTGAATTTATAAGTGATTTAATAGTATATATTGTATGAATTAAATCTTTTAATATCAATGAGCAGCATCATGGCTTTAGCTGTTGTAGATACTTATTCTCTAATTTTGCAATTTATTAACGTGTCGTCTGCAGAATCTGTTATTATTATTATTATTATGATTATTATTATTATTATTATTATTATTATTATTATTAATTCTACTCTTGAGATTGCTTTTTCACTTTTCGTATTTAGCCTCTGGACCTGGCTTCTATAACCATCTAAGGGCCCTAGCTGGAAATTATTTGTATGCATACTGTTTTTGAACTATTATATTTTTTTTATTTTTACTATCATCTTCTTTATATTTTTAGTATTATTCTCAAAATTAGTACTGTCATTACTATTATATTTACTAATTTTACTGCTACTACACCAACTATGTAGACGTTGCCGATTACCATTTATGTCGTGTATCTAAAGATCTAAAGTGTTTGTACTGTATTGTGTCTGCTTTATATATTCCATCTATTTGGCCCTGAGGTGAAATAAAGAATATTATTATTATTATTATTATATATATTATTATTATTATTATTATTATTATTATTATTATTATTATTATTATTATTATAGTCAGCCGTTGAACTATTTTTTCAATAACGAAGCTTTTAAAGAACCGTTGGAATCACATTTCCTCCCTAGTTATTTGAATCAAGAATTTATTGTTAAGGATCGCGTGCAGTAGTTAATGATGCAGGTTCTGATAAACCATAAGGATATCTACATACGAACTAATCTTACTAGTTATTTTTAGGTTTTCTATAAAAAAAAGTTTGGCACCGCTGTTGAAGGTATTTATCGTAAATGGTTTTATTAACTTTGTTTTTGTAAGGTAACGTAACCACAGTCGATTTGGTCAGTGAGGTAATTATGCTGAAATGCTTTTCTGTTCCAAATGTTGTCATGCATGTTACAGTACGTAAGAAGATACTGTAGAGTGACTTATAAAGTAATAGCCGACCATATCTCGGTGTTATTTTCCTAGAATGGCAATAAAAGGAAATATCGGCATTTATGCCTATTTTGCTTTTGGACGTTGATGTGAATGGCACGCGTCTTAGGATTTCTGCTTCTTATTCAACCTTCCTGTTTGAACGTCAGTCTCCACTGAGAGAGAGAATGATTTGATGTCACAATTGCCGTGATGTTTTATTCCGTCAAGTAATCAGACATGAAAGGAATACTTATACTTACGGAGTGGATTGGTCAATTGCTTTTCCAAGAAATTAGAAAAGGGAAATATTTAATGAGTCTAAAGTACGTCGAATATATCCCCAATCCCGCCATGGTTTACGGCTCTTTCGGGAGGAGTGACCTAGCAGAAATTAGGAGCATTCTTCACCCTTATTAGAAATTATTTGACTATTCATTGGGAAAAGCGCACAGGAAAATCAATGGAAAGATCAAAGCCTTCTAGCGAAGCTATGGTTGTATAATAAGTATTCAATGGAACATTTTACTGATTTGATGATTATACGTATATATGCTATATTCGAGTGTGTGTGTATATAGGTCCGCTCGTATAGTGTTTAGTGTTGTGGGATGCCACTCAGATGTCTCTGGTTCGTTTCTCCCCCAGACCGATGAAAATATCACTGGCTCTCTATCATGATCAGTTGAAACCAACATTCTTTGGAAGCTTGAATTTAAAGTCGATGGCCCCTGTGTACTGTTCCAGGTAAAAGCGGTTTTTTTTTCCCGGGGGGGGTGTACTGAAATATAATAATAATAATGATAATAATAATGTTAATAATAATAATAATAATAATAATAATAATAATAATAATAATAATAACATTACATACATACATTTAATATATATATATATATATATATATATATATATATATATATATATATATATATATATATACATACATTACACGTGGAATGACTCCAGAATACGGTACACTCGATGATCATTGTCTTACGCGAATTCTTTAACACATCGAAACCTGAACCTGCCTTTCACTTAAATTTTGCATACTCTGGCGCTTTTTGGATATTAGATCCTTTATTCTAATTTCTGGCACTCTTTGGGTTTTACTCTTCCCCTTCCATCACTTAAATTTACCAACTTTCCGTCACCCTATCGCCCCCCGTTCTTTCCAAGGGGCAGGCCATCAAGAAAGGCTCTGATCCATCTGGATCCTTCTACGCTAACCTTTTTCCACTCGTTTTTTAGTACCTCCACATTTCCCACTTTGAATTACGCAATAATACTCTCAACAGCTTCAACATTCAGAATTCACACTTCGCCTCTATAAGGTACAGTTTTCTCAAGTGACTACGTGTTTATTTTGACTGCCATGTACATTCCACGTCTTTTCCCCTTCTTTAGTTATAACCCTCTTACCTCCCTCGGTTCTACGATTCCATGGCGTTAATCTCCTGTCCTTTTGCCATCGCCTATACCAATCAATCGCTTCGACTCTTCTCTCATCCATATTATATTTAGTTCTCCATGTCCCTGGTTTCCCTTTACTTTCATAATCGCTCTCACAATACCATACATTCTTAACGTCCTCCCTATTGTTTCGAGTTTTTTTTTTGTGCGTGTGTGGGCGGGGTGGGGGTGTTCTTATGTGCCCTGTATAACTTTTTACCTTTACTTCTAAGCTTATCAAATAACCGTTTGTATAGCAATGGCATAATCCCCACTCCTATCTTTGTCTAAATGCTAAACAAACATTGTTCTCTCCAGACAATTTCATGTGTCATCGGTCTCAGCTTCCCATTAAAGTCGTACCATACACATTCCGTGGTGTTCTTAGCCTCTCAGATTTACTTAGTACAGAGATAGGCACATTTATCCTTCTCAATCACTCGGCCATCCCTAATCCATACGAACCTTACACACCCTGGTCACCCACTCCGTTACACCATCATTGCAATACCTCAGCATTTACCTTATAACCCCCATCAACTTCTGGTATCTTTCCACTGTTCAGCATCTTCATTGCCCTCCACGCTCCTTCAGCAGTCACTCCCACAGCTTTTTCTAACTTACATTAAGCCACTGAAGAGTCAGTCACTCAGTCCAGGCCTCTCTCTTTTGTCTGTGGTTTGCAACGCTGCTTTCAAACACTCATCTCGCCGACTCGAAATTTAATTCTCTTTTCTCAATATCTTTCCACTTGCAGCCTTTTTTTTTTTCATAGGACCTAGTTGTTCATTATACTTTTACTCAATTTACTGCCGTGTAGAACAATTTCTTTCTTACCCTATAACCTCTCATTTTTATTAATGGCCTTTTTTTCTCTCTCACTGTCTTCTTGACCACCCTACACATGTTTCAGTCATACAGTTGTACCTTAAATTATGTCAGTTACCTTTTAAACCTCTTGCATGGTAAATTTTATATATATATATAATATATTATATATATATATATATTATATATATACTTATATACATATACATATACATACACACGCTTCTATGCATAAAGTTTGCTTGTTCTTTTATGTTTCTCGACTGCATTACTCTCTCTACGTTTGTAATTAAATCTGAATATTTGTTACACATATTCGTACAAGATATTCGTTGAATGAGGTACGGAGAAAATCCAATAGTCGCTTACATAGTTTTGAAAAGAATTACACATCTATTAATCCTAGTATTGAAAAGAATTACAGATCCATTAATCCTAGTTTTGAACAGAATTACACATCTATTAATCCTAGTTTTGAACAGAATTACACATCTATTAATCCTAGTTTTGAACAGAACTACACATCTATTAATCCTAGTTTTGAAAAGAATTACACATCTATTACTCCTAGTTTTGAAAAGAATTACACATCTATTAATCCCATTTTTGAAAAGAATTACACATCTATTAATCCTAGTTTTGAAAAGAATTACACATCTATTACTCCTAGTTTTGAAAAGAATTACACATCTATTACTCCTAGTTTTGAAAAGAATTACACATCTATTAATCCTTGTCAAGCGTTCTTTCCGATCCATCACCTCAGGTGTATTCAGAACATGGCTGAAATTAACGATTAGATGTTTGCCGGGTTTACGAAATAATGCAATTGGTTTCAGCTGCTAATCCCATGAGAGAGAGAGAGAGAGAGAGAGAGAGAGAGAGAGAGAGAGAGAGAGAGAGATATATATATAATGATCCAACTTCATGTTTCTTGACATCAACCTAAGCTCAACAGATTTTTTCTCAACAGAAAAGAAATGGGAACTATAAAAGCTGCTCGCTCACTGTCGCTTGAAAGATTAGAAAAGCCATACCTCCCTTGTTATGACGGTACTTGCGTAGTCTCTCAAGTGGTAAAATTGATAAATGTAATAAATTTCTCTTTGACTCTTATTTTGTGACACTTTTTTTTTTTTTTTTTTTCTTGACTTATTTTGTGACACTTTTTTTCTTTCTTTTTCTTTTGTTTTTACTGGCGTCTATTTATATATAAAAACAAACGTGTGTATTATTAGCCCTTTCCATAAAAACATACGTGTGTATTATTATCCCTTGCCATCCTTTTTTTTATTTTAATTTTTTTTACTAACGTGACGTCTATTCAAATATAAAAACATACGTGGGTATTATTATCCCTTTCCGTCTCTTTTTGTTTCGTAACGTTTTCACTTTGATCTAAAAATATTTATGTAATAAGATACAAACATGATAATTCATTAAATCGACTCATTTTTGTCTCCCGTTCATTTTGCTATGTAACTGATTCGAAGGCATTTTTTAATAAAGCTTAAAACATTCGAGTTACCTCCGAGACTCCCATACCCGCTGAAAACCGCACACAAAGCGCCCACATTGTGCCTGTGAATATGTGCGTGGGGGTATCTACTCCACGTTTTCCGAACGCAGACGTTTATCCATCGCCTTAAATAAATGAATTATTCAGCATGCACTCTATCCCACGTCTACTGCTGTATGCGTTTCACTCGTACTTTTCGTTATAGGCTTTCAGTACATCAATGATAGATCTTCAGTGAGGCTCCCGGAATCCCAAAACAGTGGTACAGTGGTGCTCAAATCTCATGCGGCATGATTCTTTTTGTATCGTTCAGATTCTCAGACTCAACGTGACGTTGCCAAGTAGTGTTAATTTTTTTTTTATTTCTAATTTCATACATGTCGACAAGTTTGCGAATTCACAGCTGGCCCTATTTTCCGTATGGTTAAATAAATATGATCCCTTTTATGCATTGGTATGATTCGTAATCTGTGTGATTTGAGTCGATTTTTTTTACGTTGCTTAGTTCAAAGTGCGGTGTGATTAGGTTAGCGGTGCCATCAGTGAAAGCACACTTAACAGGCTCATCGGACTGGTCAACATAGCCACGTCTGCAGCATTATGACAGTAGACTTAAATTCTAATAAGTAACAGGCATAACAACATTTTCAAAGTAGGAATATGAATTACAACCAGTTTTCTTTGAGTGTTGAAGTTTATGCTGTGTTTAAGCTGCCTGTGTGTTGCAAAATGTTTCAAAGGCCTAAATAAATCATCTAAGCCTTCTGAGATGTAATCAGTTACTAATGAATTTATTTGTAGAGATTACCTGTTCTTTGAGGAACACGATAGGAATATGAATTACAACCAGTTTTCTTTGAATGTTGAAGTTTTAGGCTGTGTTTAAGCTACCTGTATGTTACAAAATTATTATAGGCCTAAAAAAATTTCTAAGCCTTCTGAAATGTAATCTGTTACTAATGGTTTTATTTGTAAAGATTACCTGTTCTTTGAGGAATAAAAGATGATGATGATTTTGATTATATGGAGAAGATGGTTATTAATCGAAATGTCCTAAGTATTAATATTAAGTCTTATGGAGCACTTGTTTTTCAGCTGGTTTAGAATATTATATTCTTAAAAGTCGTCCTGCTCGCATTTTGGTATATT
>NC_087221.1:14994438-15006938 GCF_015104395.2 Macrobrachium nipponense | reverse complement strand
AGGCCTACAACCAGTAACTGTGGAAACTGCTGCCTTGCAGTCTTACTTTTTTAGTAAAAGGCTAGGCCCACCGCCAATAACTGTGGAAACTGCTGCCTTCCAGCCTTACTTTTTAGTAAAAGGCCAGGCCCACCGCCAATAATTTTGGGAACTGTTGCCTTGCAGTCTTAGTTTTTTAGTAAAAGGTTAGGCCCACCAGCAATAACTGGAAACTGCTGCCACGCAGTCTTACAAAAGTTTTAGCAAAAGGCTAGGCACACTGCCAGTAACTGTGAAAACTGCTTCCTTGCAGTCTTACGTTTTAGTAAAAGGCTAGACCCACCGCCAATAACTGTGGTTGATGACAGCAAGGGCATGCGGTCGTAAAAACCCCTTTGCCAAATAATAAACCATACCTGATGTTGTAGGGAAAAGCGCAATCAGGCAACGGTGAGAAAAAAGATTATATGTGTGTGCGTGTGTGTGTGTGTGTGTACATATACACATATACATGAACATACATTATATATATATATATATATTGTATGTTATATATATATATATATATATATATATATATATATATATATATAAACACACACACACATGTGTGTGTATATATATATATATATATATATATATATATATATATATATATATATATATATATATATATATATATATATATATATGCAGAAGCTAGGTACTATGTCGTACCTCTAAGTAAATGGGGATACAATCCGCAATAATGTAAAATCCTTCTGTAGTTTAAAATATATATTTCTTGTACAGGAACTTAAAGCTTTCGACCATCATCTGTGGTCTTGTTCACTAAAATGAACAAGACCACAGCTGATGGTCGAAAGCTTTAAGTTCCTGTACAAGAAATATATATTTTAAACTACAGAAAGATTTTACATCATTGTGGATTGTATCCCCATATATATATAGATTATATATATATAAGATATATTATATATCTATATATACATTACATACCATTACATACATACATCATACATACAACATACATACATACATACATACATACACATATACATATATATATTAGTTGAGGGCAGGCTGTCTTAATTACTTCTTACGTTTTGTGATTCATAATCACACCAGCAGGGAATTCTACGGAAAAACTAATAAATTAATGAAAGGACTAAAGGCCAAAATAATTATGATATTAATAATTAAAAAATCTGTAAAGAATCGGTTCAAAATTACATACACTAGAGCACACTTAAATGCATAAACACAATGCATAAGATCACGTCACATACAGACTCATGGTTACACAAGAGCACATTAAGAATGACATAAAATTAAACACTCCAATATATTGCATGTTTACATGTAGATTTCATTAGGATCATTCAAAAGTATTTTGGGGCCATTGACATCAAGCTCATCCCAAAAATTCCAAAAAGACAATCGGCTTTGTTCTTTGATGTCGTCTGATGGCGGCCTCTCGGGATCAGAGTTATAGAACCGGATGCCTACTGTCCATCCAGAGCGATCCTGTATAAGAAATTTTGCACTAGGTGTAAAACTCATATAAATTACTATGATTTTAAAGATATTAGCCAACCACAGAACCAATAAAAATCTCGGATACTCGAGTCTTTAGATATTTGTATCTCTGATCTTTTTTTTATATATAGATACTTTTCACTGTTAGTATGGTTCTGTCATTTGCGTTGTAAGGTTAGCGTTTTTTCCCTTTTGTATAAGTATATAACTGGTTTAGTTTGTTTCTCCAATCTTTGACATTTTTTGAAACAATTTTGATGTAATTTATTTTGAGTGTTTTGTGATTTTGTCATTTTTAATGTGCTCTTGTGTAACCATATTGGTCCATATGTGACGTGGTTTTATGCTGTGCGTGTATATATTTGTGCGCTCTAGTGTAATTTTGAACTGAATCTTTATGGAATTTTGAAATTATTATTTCAACGTAATTGAGTTTTAGCCTTTCAGTCCTTTAATTAATACACTCGATTTTCCGTATAATTCCCTGGTGACTTGATTACGAATCACGAAACGTGGAAAACACTAAAGAAAGTGTGAATTTTCGGCGTATTCCTGCCCTTGAGTACAGTTTATGTATGGGTACCGAATCTGCCCCATTTGTGTGATATATATAATAATATATGTGCCCAATCTGGCTGGGAATACAACTCGGCGTTTGAAGCTGTTTTTCTTTCTGGATTACAGGATTGGTTGCGAGCTCATCAAGGATTTAAAATTGGGCGGTGAATGGTGCGCCACTTGGAGTTAATACGATTTAACAGTTCATTCACTGCTTCCTTTATCTAGTCATTGTGTTTCACGCCTCCCCATACACACACACACACACACACACGCACACATATATAATATATATATATTAATAATATACAAACATATTTACACAGGTATATTTATAATATAATATATATATAATATACTTATATATATATATTATATATATAATAAATATTAATATATAATATATATATATATATATATATATATATATATAATTATATAAATTATTATTAAATATATATTATTATAATATTATAACATAATTATACATAAATATATGTTATGTAATGCTATATATATATATATATTATTATAATTATTAATACGTATATACTTTATATATCGTATATATACATATATGAAAATTAGCATATGGGATTGCGTATCACATAAATAGATTCTGACTCACTCTTTCGGGTGAGATTCCAGGACAATAGGAATTCGGGGGCAAGGTCATAAAAGAACTTGGAACCTAAGTACTACGTACCTGGGAATTTTACTCAATTCCCCGACCGATCACCGCTCGAATTGCTAACATTTCATTCGACTTATGCCCTTCACCGTGAGATATGATGGAAATGAACACATGGGAACGGGCTTCACAGAAATCAATTTCTGACTTACTAAGGGACCGAACCCCGGTCTTTTCCAGTGAGAGAGTCCAGGGCATTAGCAATACAGAGGCAGAGGTCATTAAATATATATATATATATATATTTATAATATTAGTATATTAGATATCTATTATATATATATATATATATATATAATTGTCTGTGTATGAATATGTATGTATGTTTGTATGTATGTTCATGCATATTCATGTATGATACACAAAGTGGGATCACTGTTGCCTAGATAAAGGAAGCAATGAATTATCTGTTAAATTGTATCAACTCCAAATGGCGCACCATTCGCCGCCCCATTTTAAATCCTTGATGAGCTCGCAACCAATCCTGTAATCCAGAAAGAAAAACAGCCTCGAACGCCGAGTTGTATTCCCAGCCAGATTGGGCATCGAAGACCCATTATGCATTCCTCGCAGTGTGTCACCCCCTCCCTCCCCACCCGGAGAAATCCATTTACCCTTCATTTCTCATTTAGTAAGCCGATGGTTTCCCTTTTCCCCTTATCTGCTGGCAGCGCAAAATGACCACCCAGCTGCTGGTTTTCGTTTCATTCCCTTCGGGTGACGTCCTGAGATCTGAATGCGCTTCGATTCGCTGCCCTGGTTGAGAGAAGCATAGGAGAGCAGCTCAGGGTTTGCGCGTTAATACGTTTTGGGCTCTTTTCGTCTTACGTGAATGTTTGTGATCTTGAAATACGTTTTTTTTTCTTTTTTCAGATATTTTAACCGTATACATTGACTGACTTACGTTAGTTTTTATTCATCTTAGTATTTAGTATCATATTGTTTTATATTCACAGTTTCTTGTTTTATATGTATGTATGTGTGTATTTAACTCCCTTTAACCTAATGATTGTGAATATTAAAGAAAGGTGTAGCAAATTGTATATTAAACGATATTTGTAACCTAATGTTTGTGAATATTAAAGAAAGGTGTAGCAAATTGTATATTAAATGACATTTACTCACTTAATATGTGTGCATATTAAAGAAAAGTCAAGGTGACATGATTAAAATTGATAAATAGCTACATGTTTCAAACTTACCAATTGGCTTTCGTGGTGGAGGTGAGTGCATGTTATTGAAGCCGGAGGTTGTTACTGTCGATGGATCGAATGCGAGGTAGAGCGAATTGGACATTAGCCGACATTTGTATCTTAATGTTTGTTAATATATATAAAAATCATGGTAATGTGATTATTTATATATATATATATATATATATATATATATATATATATATATATAATAAGTAATAAAAGTCCACACTTATTTAAGATGTGTATTGAAAAATTTTACATAGGTGTGGAATTTTATTACTTTAAAATATTAAAGTCACGTTATGGTGTTTTGTTGAGATATGTATATATATATATATATATATATATATTATTATATATATAATATATATATATATATATAAAAATGTATGTGTGTGTTTTACGACATCCCATCCGAGCAGAGTAAGGAACCCGTCACCTCCGACGATTCTGAGTCACAGGATGAACAAGATACGAATGTTTGTCTTTGTTCTGTTCATTAGTATTCGTAAACAAAATCGAAATTAAATTTCAAGCGGAAATATTATTCTAGTCTCAGGCAGTGGGAGTAAACAGTCCCCATGTGTGTGTGTGTTTTTTTTTTTATGAGTTAAAATGCTTATTTCCAAGTAACAACTGAATTTACAGGATGAAACATTTTTGTGTGTGGATGTGAGAGGAGGAGAGAGGAGGAGAGGAGGAGCCGAGGGAGAGAGAACAGAGAGAGACGAGAGGAAAGCGAGAGGAGAGAGAGAAGCGGAGGAGAGCGAGAGAGAGAGGAGAGAGAGAGATTTACAGTATTAAAGCACAAAGGTATTAGTGAACACAACTCTTATGATAAAAAAATTATAAAAAAAAATCCCTCCATTATATTGAGAGAGAGATTTTGATATCTACATTGTTGTTTATTTTATGCTTATTCATTTGTATTTGTTTTATTCTTATCCATTAATTTATATTTATTTTATGCATAAACATTCATGTATGTTTATGTTAAGCATATCCATTCTTTACATTTATTTTATGCTCACCCACGTTCTTTTATTTATTTTATGCTTACCCATTCATTTATTCATATTTTATGTTTACCCATTCATTTGTATTTATTTTATGCGACCATTCATTTATATTTATTTTATGCTTACCCATTCATTTATATTTATTTTATGTTTACCCATTCATTTATATTTTATGTTTACCCATTCATTTATATTTATTTTAAGCGACCCATTCATTTATATTTATTTTAGGCTTATCCATTTATTTATATTTTATGCTTACCCATTCATATATTCATATTTTATTCTTACCCATTCATTTATACACACAGACCTTGTAACAGACACTGAAATAGATACACTCACAACTCCTCCGAGTCAGAACGACTGCACGAGGTCCTTCCTTGATTTACGACAACGGAACTGATCCTTCCTATCGTCGAGGATCATCTCGTCCGCTGATTCCTTAAATCCAGTATCATCTCATAATGGTGTCGGCTGCGCACGGTCCTTCATCACAAAGATGGATGCACGTTGTATGAATTGCGTTGCTTTTGTTTGCTACTCTTATATGTAGGGAACGAGAGATTGCAGGCAAGGTGAATGGTGCCGATGTGTGTGTATGTGTGTGTGTGTGTGTATGAAGTTTCACACACTGCTGGTGAGTCGTCTGTGCGGGTATTCGAAGCAGGTGATAAGGTGGAAGTTTTCTGGTGAGTGGTTCATACACGATTTGAGAATTGTGGCAGTGATTGTGGTCTTCACATTATTCTGGCGCCATCTCTGTTAGAAAGGAGGACTTCAGGTTTTAAAAAATGTATATGTATGCAATTTTAATAGCCACAATGCCCTCTTAACTTCTTGAATTCTTTGCTCTTTTTTGCATACGCTTGTCACTACAAAGCCTGAAGATCCAAGTTCAAAAACATTTGAAGAAGAAATTATGGTGACCAGTAGATTCTACATATGTATGTTTAGTGATCAAGTCCACAGAAGGTTGGATGAAAGCTTTAAGCTTTGTGAATATTTATACAAATATACTTTTTCTAGCTAAACGAGAATATTACTGCGGGTCCTTCTGTTGATAACTGAGAATCCCGATTCGGTGTTTTCATAGTTCATATATACCTCAAGTATAAAAGGGCCATTAAAACACACTGGTTTAAAGCTAAGGACTATATTCACTACTTGATAAGGGTGGGAGTCAGTCCAACGAAATATAATCCTTAGCTTTAAACCAGAGTGTTTTAATGGGCCTTTTATACTTGAGACGTATTCCGTTTTAACAGAAGAATTTATTTACATGTATATCTAGATATAATATACGTATATATGCCTTATATACAAATTATAATTTCATTATAATTTGTTAATTATAATTTGTTAATAGTTGTGTCTAACCTTTTGATCTTGTTTAAGTTTATTGATAAGCTATTATCGTTTATCGTACATTTCAGCTCTTTCTTAGTTTGATGAACTCTGTAAGGGAGTCATATGATTTTGCAGTTTTTCTTGGTTTTTCTTAGGCGTTTTGTTTACCACCTTCTCCCCCGGTATTAGTGAACTACTGAAGCGCCTTATTAACGATCGTTGTTTTTCTCTCCTATGAGCTGTGTTGACTCGAGTGGAAGGCTTGATCGTAGGGGTGGTGATACGGACAGAGTTAGTTCGAGTTCCTCCTCACAGCCTGACGCTTTACCACTGAATTTTAGGTCACTTCTGCAGTTTTTGTACGGAGATTTGGTTCACGGCTTCTTGAATCCTTCGCTGCCCTGTGTGTGGTCGCTGGTGTTTGTCATCCGCGGCATTCGCCAGCTACGCCTCTTCCCTCGTTCGTCGGAAGGATTCCGAACGAGTTGGCTCGTACTTACGTAGAACGGAACAGTTTGTGGCGTGCGAGATCCGTTGACGACCCGGATTCTCGGAGGCTACCACCCTCGGTGTTCCCGTGGTACTTTGGGTTGCCTACAGGCATTGCAGCTTGACCCGGTTGACCTACTCATCAGCGTCAGTGAGTTCTTGGAACTCCTGGAGACAAGTAGAGCGACTTTCTACAGGTATGAGATGTTTTTATAGCTATTTAAGACAATCGTGGATCGCTGGGTACCTGTAGATTTGCACGCCCCTGTTTGCAGTACGGTCTTCTGGACCTTGTATGGCCTGATGAGATGATCCACAAAGCCTCTCGTGGTTATTCCTTATTTTCAATTTGTAAGGTTATTCGTAATTTATTGTTTATTAACTTAAGTTTTGCGTTTAAGTTAGTTTTTATGTGTTAGGTAGGAATAATATTAAGTTTCTCCATTTATTTTCTCTTGCTTCCTTCTGCCTACCTTAGTTTCTTAGGTTAGCTTTATCTGGCCAGTGATTTGAAAGGTACCTACCTAAAGTTATGATGTTTAAAATTTCCTATTTCTTCGGTTAGGGTTTAATTTAGTTGTAGGTGATCTTTTAAAGATCTTAAGGTTGGTTTTCCCTTGTTTTATATATTCATTTTGGTTATTATTTTTGCCAACCATTACCTTTTCTTTTGTGTAAATAAATATTGTAACTTTCGTTGAGGTGTTTGTTCTTTTGTTCCTAAGTTGCTGTGTTACATTTTTACTGACCGCAAATTCTGAGTAAAGACAAGATCCCTTGAAAGTAAGGCCGTAGATAAGGTCGTAACACACACACACACACAAATATATATTATATATATATATATATATATATATATATATGTATGTATATATATATATATATATATATATATATGTATATATATTATATATATGTGTGTTATATATATATATATATTATATATATATATATATATAGATATATTATAAATAAAGGTTTTTTTTTGCCACGAAGGAAAAAAATGAAAAAACGGCGTTGGCCGAGTACTTTTCGGTCCTATCGGACCCTTTACTGAGGCATACTGATTTTTACAAAAGAACTCCCATAGCAAAAGAAGGCTTAATATACAAACGACACTACAAATTAGCCATAAGGGCGATTTTCACTCTACAGAGAGGAGGAGGATCATAGGCTAGCCACACCTTGAAGGATACCCGCGGTAAACAAGTGATTCTTCCAGAAAAAACAGTACATTTTGAAAACAACAACGGGAGCATATACAATTTAATATCATGAATTTTTACACAAACTTTCCCAACAAAAAATTATTATTAATGAAAAGACGAAAGAAAATATAAATATATATATATATATCGAACAAAGAGAAAGAGAGAGAAAATATCGAACCAGAGAGAGAGAGAGAGAGAGAGAGAGAGAGAGAGAGAGAGAGAGAGAGAGAGAGAGAGAGAGAGAGAGAGAGAGAGAGAGAGAGAGAGAGAGAGAGAGAGAAAAAGACAGAGAGAGAGAGAGAGAGAGAGAGAGAGAGAGAGAAGAGAGAGAGAGAGAGAGAGAGAATTAATAACTATATACATGACTAATTATTAGTTGTTCATTTATTTTGAGGTCCTTCATAAACATCTTACAAATATATGGGTCCAAATGGTACATTCCCAGACTAAGATTTAGGTTGGTTGTTTTTATTAGTGATTTTGTATAATTGCCGATTCCAGTAAATTTCTTGAAACATAATCATTAGATCTAGCAATTACCGAGGCATCACCCCAATTAATACAATGAGATTTTTCACTCAGATGGATAAACAGTGCATTTGAAGTCTGGGCTGTTCTAACTAACTGAATCATATGCTGCTTAAACCCGAACACATAAATTCTTACTAGACTGACCAATCGTAAAACGATGGGCAATCCTTACAAGGAATTTTGTAAATGATGTTGTTATTTGTTACGGGACTATCTTAATTAGCATATCTTTAATGGTATTGTTATAAGAGAACACTACATTAACATTAAATGATTTAAATATTGATTTTATGGTTTCAAATCCACGAAAATAAGGTAAGCTAAGTACATTTTTAGGATTTCTTCTTATTAATAGCAACATTATAAACTTTTTATGAGCTTTTTGATAACATAAATCAATTAAATGATGTGGGTAGCAGAGATCGTTTCCTATCTTTTTTATGTATTCTATTTCTTGTTCCAGGTATTGTGGACTCGTGATACGCAAAGCGCGTAGGAACATGAAGAAAAATTGAAATTTTAAATAATATTAAGATGGTGGCCAGAATAAAAATGTACATATGTTAAAATTATGTGGGTTTTCTATAAATACTGAATTTGCATTGGAAAGATTCTCTATGTATTAATACATCTAGGAAAGGGATGACATTGTTATTTTCAATTTCAACAGTGAATTTTATGGATGGCACTAAATTATTCAATTTAGACAGTAAATCATTTACATCGATACCACTAGGTAAGACTACTAAGATATCATCGACATATCGGTACCATTTTAAGGGGATAAGTGTGATATTCGGGAGGTGTTGTCTCTCAAAAAAATTCCATATATAAGTTTGAAAGGAGAGGTGATAAAGGGTTACCCATGGCCATACCAAATATTTGTTGGTAATATTCTCCATTAAAAATAAATCTGCAATCACAAATACATAACTTAATTAAGGAAATTATGTGACTAACGGACATAGGCAATTCATGCAGTACAAGCTCATTACTTAAATATTCTAGCACAGAGTCAATAGGGACTTTTGTAAACAAAGAACATACATCAAAACTGACAAAAATATCGCTAGGGTTTAGTACAATGTTATTTAATTTCTCTACAAGATCAAGAGAATTCCGGATGTGTGAATTAGATACAGTTCCTAGTAGCGGGGATAAAACAGTTTAGTAAGATATTTAGATAGTTTATAAGCAATTGACCCTACAGTACTAATAATTGGGCGCATAGGTTTGTTTTCCTTATGAGTTTTGACTAGGCCAGATAACTTCCCGCTCGCTACAGGAAAAGTTTAAAAGAATTGAAATGATAATAGCTTACACATTACCAAGGCTGATAAATCCAAATAGTTTAGTGGTTCTTGACAAAACTGACTACATATCACGCATGCATACTTTACTTGAGGATGAAAATAACTTACAAAAAACTTGCAAAAAAATCGTTGGACCAAGTAATAAAAAACTTTAATATCAATTTCAAACAAATTCTTAAAGATAAAAAACAAAAAAAAGAACTTTTGTGTCAGTTAACTGTAAAGTTGTCCCTCATTACCTTATTTATATGGCCTAGTCAAAACTCATAAGGAAAACAAAACCTATGCGCCCAATTATTAGTACTGTAGGGTCAATTGCTTATAAACTATCTAAATATCTACTTAAAACTGTTATCCCCGCTACTAGGAACTGTATCTAATTCACACATACCGGAAAATTCTCTTGATCTTGTAGAGAAAATTAAATAACATTGTACTAAACCCTAGCGATATTTTGTCAGTTTTGATGTATGTTCTTTGTTTACAAAAAGTCCCTATTGACTCTGTGCTAGAATATTTTAAGTAATGAGCTTTGTACTGCATGAATTGCCTATGTCCGTTAGTCACATAATTTCCTTAATTAAGTTGTATTTGTGATTGCAGATTTATTTTTAATGGAGAATATTACCAACAAATAGTTTGGTATGGCCATGGGTAACCCTTTATCACCTCTCCTTTCAAACTTATATATGGAATTTTTGAGAGACAACACCTCCCGAATATCACACTTATCCCCTTAAAAATGGTACCGTATATGTCGATGATATCTTAGTAGTCCTTACCTAGTGGTATCGATGTAAATGATTTACTGTTCTAAATTGAATAATTTAGTGCATCCATAAAAAATTCACTGTTGAATTGTTGAAATAACAATGTCATCCCTTTCCTAGATGTATTAATACATAGAGAATCTTTCCAATGCAAATTCAGTATTTATAGAAAACCCACAAATAATTTAACATATGTACATTTTTATTCTGCCACCATCTTAATATTAAAATTTCAATTTTTTCTTCTATGTTCCTACGCGCTTTGCGTATCACGAGTCCAACAATACCTGGAACAAGAAATAGAATACATAAAAAAGATAGGAAACGATCTCTGCTACCCACCTCATTTAATTGTTTATGTTATCAAAAGCTCATAAAAAGTTTTTATAATGTTGCTATTAATGAAAAAGAAATCCCTAAAAATGTACTTAGCTTACCTTATTTTCGTGGATTTGAAACCATAAAATCAATATTTAAATCATTTAATGTTAATGTAGTGTTCTCTTATAACAATACCATTAAAGATATGCTAATTAAGAATAGTCCCGTAACAAATAACAACATCATTTACAAAATTCCTTGTAAGGATTGCCCATCGTTTACGTTGGTCAGTCTAGTAAGAATTTATGTGTTCGGGTTAAGCAGCATATGTATTCAGTTAGAACAGCCCAGACTTCAAATGCACTGTTTAGCCATTCCATCTGAGTGAAAAATCTCATTGTATTAATTGGGGTGATGCCTCGGTAATTGCTAGATCTAATGATTATGTTTCAAGAAATTTACTGGAATCGGCAATTATACAAATCACTAATAAAACAACCTAAATCTTAGTCTGGGAATGTACCATTTGGACCCATATATTTGTAAGATGTTTATGAAGGACCTCAAAATAAATGAACAACTAATAAATTAGTCCCACATGTATATAGTTATTAATTCTCTCGTCTCTCTCTCTCTCTCTCTCTCTCTCTCTCTCTCTGCTCTGTCTCTCTCTCTCTCTCTCTCTCTCTCTCTCTCTCTCTCTCTGCTCTCTCTCTCTCTCTGTCTTTCTCTCTCTCTCTCTCTCGTCTCTCTCTCTCTCTGTCTCTCTCTCTCTCTCTCGTCTCTCTCTCTCTCTCTCTCTCTCTCTCTCTCTCTCTCTCTCTCTCTCTCTCTCTCTCTCTGGTTCGATATTTTCTCTCCCTCTTTCTCTTGTTCGATATATATATATATATTTATATTTTTTTCGTCTTTTCATTAATAATAATTTTTTGTTGGGAAAGTTTGTGTGTAAAAATTCATGATATTAAATTGTATATGCTCCCGTGTTGTTTTCAAAAATGTACTGTTTTTTCTGGAAGAATCACTTGTTTACCGCGGGTATCCTTCAAGGTCTGTGGCTAGCCTATGACTCCTCCTCTCTGTAGAGTGAAAATCGCCTTATGGCTAATTTGGTAGTGTCAGTTTGTATATTAAGCCTTCTTTTGACTATGGTGTTCTTTGTAAAATCAGTATGCCTCAGTAAGGGTCCGAATAGGACAGAAAGTACTCGGCCAACTCGTTTTTTCATTTTTTCCTTCGTGGCAAAAAAACCTTTATTCTTATACATAGCATCACGTTTTATTATACTTCGTGATCAAGTTATTCATATATATATATATATATATATATACATATATATATATAGTAATACATCGTATCCATACAAAAGATCGAAAACACACACATTTATAAAAGTTATTAAAATAATTCCTGATCACATTCCTGAGATTATCACGATAAGTGCTTCGCCATTTCAGCAGTCAAAAGACATGGAAGATCACTTACATATTCTCAGAGTGAAATGTTTAATCGACCCACTCTTCTTCGTATCAG
>NC_087221.1:14969438-14989438 GCF_015104395.2 Macrobrachium nipponense | reverse complement strand
TTATATATATATATATATATATATATATATATATATATATATATATATATATATATAAAGATAAAATGCCACGAAGGAAAAATAATTGTCAACCTTGTTTTTTCTATAATAACACACTAAAAAAGAATCTTAATAAAAAATGGCCCCAGAGAAAGCAACAACATAATATATAAAATTCCATGTATGGATTGTCCCTCATTCTATCTCGGACAGTCCAGCAAAGGCTTAGAAGTAAGGCTAAGCCAGCATAAATACTCTGTAAAAACTGGGCAAAAATCTAATGCATTATTCATTCATTTAAGTGAAAACAACCACCGAATTAATTGGATTGATAGTTCAGTAATTGCAAGGTCAAGAGATGTCTTATCACGAAATCTTTTAGAATCTGCTTTAATACAACTTACTTTTCATTGTAATTTCAATGTTAGTCGTGGCCTTTTTCATTTAGACCCTTGGATCTGTAAACATGTTTAAGAATGACCTCAAGATAAAATTACTGACTAAATAAAAATCAGTTGCCTTAGAGTTATTAAATTTTGTTGTAATGTATGTCTGTCATGTATTGTTGAATATGGTTTTGTTTACCAAGTTCTGAATAGCTGTCACCTATAATCCTTTAATTGTCTGGAAATTGTATCTGAGATGATTGTCTTAAACCTTTAATTGCACCCATTGTTTATGCTTGTTTGGGAGGTTTCTTATTTCCTTCCCAGGTGTGTCGGATTCTAGGTACTAATCCCTTTATAATCCCTATCTGTCACTTATACGAACCTTATTGTATTGTCTTTTCTCGTTTATTTGTCAGTATCTGCTCAGTAAGGACTTTTAAAGTCGAAAGATCTTGCAGACCTCCTTCGTTTATTTTTCCTTCGTGGCATTTATCTTTATTTATGGATTTATCACGTTCCTAACTTTCGTGATTCAGTTATAGATATATATGACCTTTAACTCCTTTACTCCTCCTCTTATAAATTTTCCCTCTTCCCTTCTTCTTCTTTTGTTGACGACCTTGGCATGATTTTGGACTATTGAATTGACTGCTTTTATAACTTGATGGAGGGTGGAGTTGGACGGCATGCCACTTCACCCGTAAAACTAAAGTACCTGACGTGGTTGAGCGAGGAGAAATTTTTATGTCAAGCCATGCCTGCAGTGCTGGGTCCGATCTCATGGGACTGACGACCCTTAAGCATTGTGGGTATGGCGTATATCCAGGTGAGTGTCCCAGGGCAGTTACCATGGTGTAACAGTATTGCTCCTCCCCCAGTTGGGCCTCCCTGGTGAGAGGGACCTCATCCTGGACAAAATTTAAATATTAATTATATGGAAAATTTAACAAACCCCCTCACGACTTCTGGAACGGATTTGGACCACTCTGAAGAAAGCTCAAGTCACAAAGACCAGGTTGGTATTAAAACTTTAATACCATATACCAGACCAAGGAAACCTAAGTACCGACATGACCCAACTTTGACTCACTTTGACTCCCTCTTTGGAGTGGAAGTTGGTCAAGGTTTCTTACTATGGAAGCAGAACAAAGTATTTCAGCTTTGAAATTGGAAAATTGCTTATTAAATAGCCATCCAACGCAGAAATGTCGTTCAGAAAAATAAAAGAAAAGACTTGGCTTATAGAAGCTACAAAAAACAAAAAGTCAGTCTGAAGATTATTTGTCTTTAAAAACAATAGATAACATTATTGTCAAAGTAAAAAAACATGATAATATGAACAGTATCCAGGGTACCATCGTACTTCCTGACATAACGACGAGCCAATAAATAAGAAAATGTTGTTAGACTCTCTCAAAAAGAGATACCCCAAGGTAGAGGATTGCGAGGTTTATGATGCAATAAGCATAAAAGAGGTAATAAACAAATACTAAAAATAGGCAAAAATAAAATGAGGGTTCAGATTCTACCTCAAAAAATAAAATTCTAGGTCAAAATAGAGAATTAAGACCCTATATTCCAAAGCCAACTGCAGTGTCAAAATTGCAGTAAGTATGGACACACAAAGAGAAATTGTAGGAATGAACCGGTGTGCGCTTACTGTGGATCTACAGAACACACCACCAAATGGAAGTGCGGTGAACCTAAGTGTGTAAACTGTGAGCAGAGTCATCATGCAAGATCCAAAGAATGCATGCATTACATATACAACACTGAACTAAAAATGTTAAAAGAAAGGACAGGCATGCCTATAGCAGCAGGCTAAATTAGAATTAAAGTGAGGAAGGAATTCAAGATCCTGCTAGAAACGTACATATTCTTCTATACGGGAACCAGTAATGAAACAAAAAAACATACAGTTAAAGAAGTAACAAGATGCAACAAAGTAGATCTCAAGAAGAAGTCTGTAATATGCAGGAAAAAACTAAGAACCAATGATATTATGTCTACAACATGTCAATAATACAATTCCAACAATAGGTAAATATACCTTAATATCAACATCACAGGTAGAAGAAGGAAATTTAGGTACAGCCATATATGTACAAAACAAAGTATGTTATGA
Source organism: Macrobrachium nipponense (assembly GCF_015104395.2). Lineage (NCBI taxonomy): Eukaryota > Metazoa > Arthropoda > Malacostraca > Decapoda > Palaemonidae > Macrobrachium > Macrobrachium nipponense. The sequence goes on along the minus strand of NC_087221.1, from coordinate 14,986,924 downwards.
CAAAGTACCTGTAAACATAGCTGACCTCCAAATATCAGGTATTAAAATTCGAATTAAAAACTATAATTATATCATTTATAATTTATACAACCAACCAAATAAAAATTACAATATTGATAAACTTGGAGAATTACTTAAAAATGCCAAAGAACCTATGTTAATAGTAGGGGATTTAAAAATGCCAAAGAACCTATGTTAATAGTAGGGGATTTTAATGCTCACAACCCAATATGGGACTGTAACTGTTCAAACTCAAATAGAGCAGGAAGTAAAGTAGAAGAACTTATAGATTCAAATGACATATGTTGTATAAATGATGATGAAGTTAGCACATATTATTCAAAAACACATGGAACATTTCCTCTGTAGACTTAACTCTATGTTCAACAAGTATAGTTGACAGATTAGATTGGAACACAATGATGACTTGTACACCAGTGATCATTTACAAATATTAATTTCCTTTTTACAAAATAACCCAGCAAAACACGTTCCTCACTATAATATTTATAAAGCAGACTGGGAGCAATATGAAATGCATACTAGAAGTATACCACCATTTGAATATCTAAAAGACCATAATGAAACTAATAAGTCGAAAAGCTAACAGAATTAATAAATATAAAACACTCAATAGGGAGACGATTGGATAATTTGAATAGAAAGTTCAGTAAAATAAATAAAACATTACCAATATTAGAAAGTACTTTACAAAAATGATTATATTGTTACTAGAAATTGAGGCATTAAAACCTATATAACAACAAAATATCTGCAAAATTTCGAAAGGAAGTAATCCAAAGGAAGAATAATTTATGGAGGAAATATGTATCAGATCTCTCTAATAATACTCCCATAAAAAAAATATGGGAAAAAATTCAGGAAAAATAAATGGTACCCATGTGAAACCACCCAGACATGCCATATTAAAAGACGGAAAAAGAATACTCGATCCAAAAGAAATGAGTAATATAATAGGAGAAAACTTAGCAAATATAAGTAGTGACAGAAATTTAGATGATCACTTCCGCATAAAGAAAAATAATATAGAACTAATAACAATAAATTTCGAAATAATAGAAGACATATATATAATAGAAAATTTAATATGGAAGAGTTTGAATATGCTCTCACTAACAGCAATAAATCTGCTCCTGGAGGTGACAATATTTGTTTTGAGATGATCTGCCACTTAGCACCTCTGGCGAAGACATACTTGTTACAATTTTATAATCATTTATGGCTTAGAAATTTATTTCCTGATGAATGGCGTAAAGCTATAATAATTCCTATCCCCAAACCTGGAAAAGATCCAAGTGATGCAAATAACTACAGACCAATTTCTCTAACAAGTTGCTGTGCAAGTTACTAGAAAAAATGGTAAATGCTCGATTAACTGGCACATTCGGTTGAGAAAATAAAATCTTGACTCCCACTCAATTTGGGTCACAGTGCAACAGATCTACGTTAGATTCTCTCTAACCTCGAAGACCATATACGAAGAGGATTTGAGCGAAAGCAAATAAACTGTAGCAGTCTTTTTTGACATCGAAAAGGCTTATGATACTACCTGGAGGTACCCTATATTAAAAACTTTACAAAATAACAACATTCGTGGACATTTACGTAGGTTCATCCAAAACTTTTTAACAAATCGTAGCTTTCAAGTGAGAATCGATGATGTATTTATCGAGAACATTTCGCCACTTGAAAATGGTGTTCAACAGGGAAGTGTCCTTAGTGGCACACTGTTTACCATGGCAAATTATGATATTAATAAAAATCTACCCACTGGAATTAAAAGCAACCTTTACTTGGATGATTTTGCCATATATTATTCAGCCTCACGTATTAAACATGCAGAACGCATCATTAATAAAAGTATTGTAAAAAATAAATGAATGGACCTCATCTGTAGGATTTAAGTTATCCATACATAAGACTCAAGCAGTAGTATTTTATAAGATAAAAGATGGATGAATGATGAAGTAATAGATTTAAAAATCAGAAATCATAGTATACCAATTAGACAAACTGCAAAATTTTTAGGTTTAGTGTTTGATACTCACTTAAACTGGAAACCACACATAACATACTGAAATCAAAATGTAAAAAGCATTAATCTAATTAGAAAATTATCAAACACTACTTGGGGAGCCGATAGACCAAACCCTTACATTACTGTACAAAGCAACAGTCCTATCTATAATTGATTACGGTAGCGAAGTATATGGCTCGGCGTCAGAGGCAGCACTGAAACGTTTGGACCCAGTTCATAATGAGGGCCTTAGAATATGTTCAGGAGCCTTTAAATCATCACCGACCTCTTCCTTACAGGTTGAATGTGGTGAACTACCTCTCTCTCTCCATAGAGAGCTTGTTATAATGAAGAGTGCTCTGAGAATTAGGACAAGCGATTCTCCAACAAAAAAATTATTTGAACTCAGAGATATTTTTAATAAACAATCATCCACCCCCTTTCCAATTAGAGCTAGAAGACTGTTTGAGTCACTAAATGTGAATATACAAATTCCTCCAGTAGTAAAATTACCTCCGCCTTGGACAATGAATAAAATGAAAACTTGCACACAATTAAAATATTTATCAAAAAAATACTTATATACGCCATCACACCATAGACATACAATAGAAAACATATGAACCGAAAAGGTCCACATTATGCAATATTCACAGATGGATCTAAATCGGAACATGGAGTGGATATGCTGCAGTGTCCCAGGACAAATCATACCAATTCTCTCTTCCTAATACAGCTTCAATATTCACAGCAGAACTTTGCGCAATAGCCTCGGCCATAAAAAATAATTAAAGAAACATCACTCAATAATTTTGTGATTTTTAGTGACTCGAGAAGTGCCATAGAAGCCATCCAGAGTTACAAACCAAAAAATAATATAGTACAACAAATTAAATTATCACTTCATAAATTAGATATTATTGGGAAAAAAGTAGAAATATGTTGGATCCCTGCCCATGTAGGGATCAAAGGAAATGAAGAGGCTGACAAAGCAGCCAAAGAAGCAATTCAAATGACAAGATCAAGTGTGAATCTCCCAATGAGTGATTATGTAACATACTTAAAGATGGGTATTTTAAGGAAATGGCAACATATTTGGAATGAAGAGTCAGAAAATAACAAATTAAAGCAATAAAACCTGATGTTGGAAAATGGAGTTCATCATAGAGAGGAGCGACTATGAACAAGTAATTCTGACACGTCTCCGTATAGGCCATACCCGTCTGACACATGGACACTTAATGAGCAGCCCACACGACTCTGCTCCAGAGTGTTCGGAGTGCAAGGAGTTGGTAACAGTCAGACATGTCTTGTGCGAGTGTCCAAAGTATGACCAGCAGAGACTGTCAACTTTTGGAATAAGACAATAAAAGAAATTTTGTCAGAATCTTTTACATTTTCGGTAGTTCAGATTTTGACTTTTTTGAGGAACTGCAATTTAATTGATAAATATAAAACATTGGTGTTTTTAGTGAATTTTAATATTTCAAAAAGTTAAAACTAATTCTGAATTTTAATATACCGTTTTAGTATGTATTGTAAGGGAACATGAGTAAAAGTATTTATTGTGTGTGTGTTCTAGTATGAAGCATTTGCCATGGTGCAATTTATTTATTTATCCTGAATGACCAACTTGGTCCCAGCTCTGGCCTAAGAGCTAGACCTGGCATTTTATCTAATCCTTCGGGCCAGCCCTAGGAGAGCTGAAAATCAGCTCAGTGGTCTGGTTAAACTACTTTTATAATAATAATATAGATATACTATATATATATATATATCTATATATATATATATATATATATATATATATATATTTATATATATATATATTATTATATATATATATATATATATATATATATATATATATATATATATATATATATATATATATATATATATATATATATATATATATATATATATAATATATATATATAAATCAAAGGAACACCCAGGAGAAGCCTTACGTACATCACATTACAATTTATTCTTGCTGACGGCTTTTGCCAATGTTGCATTGCATCATCAAGATTGCAATTTACAAAATAACTGACAATCTTATAAAAAAATATAAAAAACACAAAAAATAGAAATTCATTAAAAAGATACGGACATGACCTTCTCAACTGAGCTAAAAAAAAAACAATAAACTAAAATAAATAAAAAACGAAGCTGGTAAGTAAAAGTGGAAGAGCAGACAAAAATGTAAACAAACCCGAATCTTCCAACAAAGGCAGTCACCCGTTACATCGCAAGACCATCACTAATTAGAAGACTTCAAAATCATGCATCTACGCAAGAATAAGGGAATTCACTACTTTCGAGTCCATCTTGATAAGGAACACCTTCTCCTAGTTAAACACCCAGACAACCTCCACACAAATATTTATTTCGCAAATGATTGTTTATGTTTTGGTCTGCACTTCAACTTTTACTTATCCTCTTTAAAAAAAAATTTTTTTTTTAGGTTTTTAGTTTTTTTTAATTTTAAGTTTTTCAGTTATTTTGTAAATTGCAGCGTTGAGGATGCGATCTGAGACTGCGAAACGCCGTCGGCAAAAATAAACAGGTCATATAGCTGTAGGCTTCATAGTAGCTATCAAGGGGTCATCCAGGAACAGGCCTACGTATACCAGATTTACAGTTTATTCTTGCCGGTGGCATTTTGCAGTGTCAGATTGCATCACCAAGGCTGCAATTTACAAAATAGTTTAAATCTTACACATGTATATATAAAAGTATTTATATATACAGTTTATGCAAATTTTGCGGGAAATGAAAGAAAAGGTAATTCTGAGCAGAAAATGTTCTATAAACATCTGCATTTTAAGGCTTTGTTTATCAGTGAGACAAATTTTCAAAATAACCGGTTTTCCTTAACGCTGCTCTCGGCCAACATGGCGTACGGGATGTCGAGTAGTCATTGATAAGGGGAGGTGGGTTGGGATGGAGGGTTGATGAAGTGCATTAGGCAACTGGATCGAGTTTTCTCTCGCAGGTTTCTTAAAAATGTAACATTACAGTCCCTTCAATGAGAAAATCGCCTGTGAACAGACTTCACTGTAATCAGATTTTAATGATTAGCCTTACGTATTAAGAAAGTAGTGTAAATGTCACGGAATTGTTGAATCAGGAGTCAGGGCTAGGCCTATGCTGAATGAGTGATAATGACATGTGTAATCATGATGACGAGGGAATGCAGGTTGGGAGGTTACTGCACTTTGAACAAAGTCAGCAATTTACCACTTTCGATTACTGAAGTTATTGAATTTTTCATAATGTTCCCATTCTTTTTCATCTGAAATACGAAAACATTTTGTTAAGTGTGTTTTTCCCTTCGACTGGTGTATGATGAATACTTTTGATGGAGAACGTTAGATTTTTTAAAAAACGTTTCAAATCTTTGATCGGTGTTTAATGAATAGGCCTAGCTTTGATGGAGGGGAGATTCCATTCGGCTTGCTTTTCTTTCCTTTGTCGGATTCCAGTGAATACCAGTGATGGAGAGGGAGGTTTCAATGATACTTAAATTTTTCCCCTTTGTTCAGTATCTAATTAATTTGATTTGGAAGTATTTTATTCACATCGGCCTAATCGCCTATTTCCCTTTTTTTTATACATCAGTGGAGTTCATTGTTGCAAAACCAGAAATAAACATATATGTATATTCCATATTCCACATTACTGGAACGGTAAGGCATTGTCTCCAGTTTCTTGCTCACAAAATAAATAAGGAATCTGGCACTTGTAACCCGAACATGCTCTTGGCGGAAAAGCGAGACTGTTTAGCGTAACAAGTGAAGTGATCTGCTCCATCCCCCTCCCTAGAGCCGTGCGTACGCCAACATCCGGTGCACGCCGTCTTACTTGGCCATAAAATATAACGGTTATTTAAAAAATTCACCTCACCGACAAACGGCGCCCTAAAATGCATATGTTTATAGAACATTTTCTGCTCAGAATGACTTTTCTTTTATTTCCCCAAGTATGTGCATAAACTCATGTTACACACTATATACATACATACATATATATTGTGTATATATTATAAGAGAGACTTATATAATCAGTGAATATATAAAGGTACTATATGTTCCATTTAGGCAGAGAAAAATTCTGTTTCGTTATTGAGTAAGCGGTTATTGAATGCAAACCGAGTCATACTCATATATCACACGCAGGAACTCTTCGTTTCATCCATATTGTCTTTCCGTGTGGCCGTCATACTTCCCCCGTCTGCAAAGCAATAGTTTTTATATTGACCTCAGCCGTCAGTGTGTGTGAAAAGCTGGACCCTTCATGACTTGACGTGACAGGACGGTGCTCTTCACAAAATGGCTGTCTTCGTTTCCTTGATTTGTGCCACCTGACGATGCTATTGGACCTTCATTTATCCGATGTGTCAAACTGAGCGTTGATCCTGTATCAGTTGCAGAAAACTTGGGTCTCATTTAGATAGTCACCCCAGTGAAGTTCGGGGAATCGTTATCTTGGACTAATATTTCTTTGGGGTCATTATTTTTATATTTACAGTCTTTTGTTTATATTTTTACGGTCATCCCCAAAGGGGGTTTACTACAACCGCCGCTAAGGTAGATAAATACCGGATTAAAACCATTTGAGGGTCACTATCTAGTACAGATCCGATATCCTTTGTAATATGTTAAAGAAGATCGTGTAGCCTTCGATGGAAACTAAATACTGTAGTCCGTCTTCTGTAGAAAGATAAAGAAAGCTCATTGATCATCGTTTGTACGAATAAAAGACGCTCATTTATCCGATGTAACTAAATAATGACTTCTGTTTCTCATTGTTAACAAAGTAAGAGGAATTTTTTAATTCTTTGAAAAAAGTTAAATTACGTTCTTCTGTCATTTAACTTTCATTTTTGTAATCAACTACTTGACAATCATTTTTACTAAACGAAGTAGACAGTTTCGTTTTCTCTCTGACTACGATTGTTTGGTAAAGCTGGTTATGGAGGTAATAAAACGAACTCGTAACAGTACAAATCGCAATTAAAATTGAGTCTATTGTTTGAACCTCTTCATACACCAAGTATAGGTTGACTTTCCCTCCGAACAACAATTCATTTTCATTTCATTTCCAGAAAAAAAAAAAATGTTTTTTGCTGTATATATTTGACTTTGCTCCGTTCACCGTACTTATGCAACTCGACTTTCTCTCTTTCCAATTCGATTACGTTTCTCATGTGAATATTTTTGCTGGTTTTAACTTCATTGTGTTTAATATAACCAAAAGTCCGCTCTCTGACAATGGTTTGCTTCTTGAGGATGTGAGTGTGTGTTATACAATTAATAGACTGTCTTCAAATGTCTGCGCCTCAGTGGCGTGGTCGGTATGGACTTCGCCTGCCACCTCGGTGGCCGCGAGTTCGATTCTCGGGCATTCCTTTGAGGTGTGAGATATGTGTATTTCTGGTGTTATAAATTCACTCTCGACGTGGTTCGGAAGTCACGTAAAGCCGTTGGTCCCGTTGCTGAATAACCAATGGTTCCATGCAACGAAAAACACCGGGCTATCAACCAATACTTCTACTTCTTTGCTATTCTTCACTTTAGGCCCAAGCCTCCGGAAATCCTTACTTCCATTTCACGATTAAATTGTCATTTGTATTCCTCTGTTAACGAAAAGCTTCATTTTCGCCCATTCGCTTGCCGTTCATACCAGGTTGTTTCGATTGTTTATATATTCGTATGTGTGTGTAAATTTTATGGTAAAAGAGAAAAACCGAATACTAAAAAAAACCTCCATATTTTCGTTGTCTGGTTGAACAAAAGAACTGCAAAGGAGATTTCCATCCGAGATCATCAGCGCAGAAAATGAAGCAGGGGAAGAACAACAAGAGAAAAACATATTTCGGAGAATCTTTATTTTTCACATCTCTCATTTTCTGCCGTTTGAAAGAATTTACGGCCGAGGGGATAGCAGGCTATACGGAGTCATGTCTTCCGTTTTTCGCCTTATTTCCTTTTCTTCATAAATGACTCATAGTATCATCATAGTGAAATGATCCAGATGGCCTTTCTTGGCCATATCAATACCATAAGTATATTAGCTGTATGTAGAATCTACTAGTCAATTTTACCAGATACATATGTAATCGTAATAGTCACGATGCCCTCGTCACTTCTCGAATTCTTCGCGCTTTTTTGAAAACGCTTTCGACTACAAAGCTTTTGAGATCCAATTCAAGAAATATGAGGAAATTATGATTTCCCGCTGCCGGACATCTTAATTTCTTCATATTTCTTTGAACATAGATCTTAAGCCTTTGTAGTGACAAGTGTTTCCAAAAAAAAGGGCGAAGAATTCGAGAAGTAAAGAAGACATTGTGGCTATTACAATTACATATTGCCCATGTATATAAGTGTAGAAGTCTGTCCGCTAATCTGCGTGTTTTGAGTGTTCAGCACACGTCTAACGCTGAGGATTAAACAACCAGCTTGGGGCTAGCAGCCTCATCCCTCCTAAGGGCTCTGATATCCTCTCTACACTGTATTATATGCTAATTGAATTTTATACAATTATATACATATATGTTACATATATTTATTTCTATATATATTTATACATAAAACCTATGTTTATCTATCTGTCTATATATATATCTAGGTATATATATACATATATGTTGCATATATTTATTTTTTATATATATTTTATTATATATATAATATGTTTATCTATCTATCTCTTTCTATCTATCCTATTCAATATAGAATATATATGTATATAATATATTTATTATATATATATATATTATATTATATATTATATATAATATATATATATAAGATACTATATATATTATATATAACATTATATTTGGTTGGGTTTAGGCTTTTACATTGTCCACATGCTTTGTTTGCATCCAAATTGGCAAGCCAGACTTGCCTTCACTACTGAATTGAACGAAAGGACCAGCTTTTAAAATCCTTTCATATAATGGGCTAGAGCATAACGGAAAATAACTTATAACAAGAACTCTGATTAAGAGAGAAGTTTTGCTTTTAATCCTTAAAACGCTAAACTTCTCAGAGCTTCGCTGGTAATCTTTTTTAATGGCCAAGGGTACATAAAAAAAAAAGTCATTGATTGAGAGAGAGAGAGAGAGAGAGAGAGAGAGAGAGAGAGAGAGAGAGAGAGAGAGAGAGTTGTTTATAGTCTCACGACGAAAAATGAAGACTGGTAAGTGCTGTTCTTTTTAACCAAGGCTCACAGAAGATTGTTTTCAAGTGACTGTACCCATGTTTGCTTCTCTCCTAAGAATCTTACAACGTATTGGTTCTCTCTCTCTCTCTCTCTCTCTCTCTCTCTCTCTCTCTCTCCGGTTCTTACTTGTGACCAGTGCTGTTATTAGTTAAGGTAATACGTGACACACCCACACGCACGGATGGTAATATATATATATATATATATATATATATATATATATATATATATATATATATATATATATATAATATATATATATATACGTGTATATATATATATATATATATATATATATTATATCGATATATACTATATATATATATATATCGTATATATATATTTGTGACCAGTGCTGTTATTAGTTAAGGTAATACGTGACACACCCACGCACACGGATATATATATATAATTATATATATATATATATTTATATATATATATTTATATATATATATTTATATATATATATACATTTATATATATACGTATCTATATTTATATTATATTATATATTATATATTATATATGTTTTTTTACAGAAGATTACGTTCACTCGGCTTTCTATGTACGAATTATCCTGACATAAATAGTGGCCAACAGAATGTCTGAGTTCTAGCGTTTGTTGTCCAGTAATATTTTGCTGTTCCATCATTAATGTAGTTGTGTGTTTTTTTTTTCCTCTGATTGCTTCGAGTGATGTTATTATCTCTATATTATCTGGACGACAGGTTTTATTTTTGTTCTTTGTAATTCTCCATTTTCCCAATGACGATCTCCGCTTTGTCTTTGGCTTTGGCGTTGTACTCTCTGCCGTTGCCAGGGGAAGTGTCGGGTGGGACGAGCGAAGGATCATTTGTCAGTTCAAATCCCATGAAATATTTATGAGGGGATTTTGGGTAATGGCTTGTTATCTTCAGCGCGAGATTGATCATTTGTCAAACTTCTGTATTATATCCCTCAGGAAGTCTTGCCGACACTGGAATGCCGCCGCGTCAGGGAGGCAGAATTTTGTGTTGGGGATATTGGTAGTGCATTGATACCCAGTATAAAAGGAATTCGAGAAGGGACTATTTCTAGGTCAGAGGGTCAGTCTCGACTGTCCAGGGACGTGACGTAACGTCCCGAACCTCAGACAAGGTTCTATCACTGAGGGCTCACGAAAGGATGGCGATGAGAGAGAGGCTGATTTGTTCGTTGACAACTGATCTTTCGGTGTTGCATCAACGATTAATGTGTGGGTATTCACTGATTCATATACATACGTACGTACATTATATATATAATGAGTGTGTTTGTATATGTATGTATGTATATCTGTAGCATGTGTGTATCTTAGAGTAGGACACGTATCTCACCAGCGAAACGTCCCACATTCGTTTTCCGAGCAAGCTGAAAGTTTTAGGAACGCTGTGTGAAGTCTCGACGTGCCTGATGACCTGCACAGTAAAGTAGGCATCTTAGTATTAAGTAAATGTAGGGAATACTTTACATCAAATTGTTCATTTACCATTTTTATCTAATGGGGCAGAATTAAAGGTACTAATATCATACAAATAGTGTAATGAACACAATAATTCACATGTACATACATAGCTTCAGTTTATCTTCTTGAGAGAGAGAGAGAGAGAGATTTTCTTAGCCAAGAAGTAACTCACCGCTTACTGTGAAAGCTTTGCAACTCTTAAGAGTTAAACCAATTAAGAATAAGTTTCTCTTGAATCATCAGAAAACCAAAACTATATTTTCAAATTGTTTCTTTGCCACAATTGAAGAAGTTCAAAAGTATTTCACTCATGGCATAACCTTGCATCATGTTGCCTTTACAGCGTAATGAATTCTTTACAAAAAAGGAAAGTTCTTTAATAGACCGATCTTTATCCCCTCCTAACATGTTGCCTTCCAAACGTTCCAATCTTTGCAATCTTTGCAGTCAAAACTTTTCAAGTTCTCTCTCTCTCTCTCTCTCTCTCTCTCTCTCTCTCTCTCTCTCTCTCTCTCTCTCAATAACAATTCTTTGAGACATCCTAATCCTTGTGACTACTCTCTCTCTCTCTCTCTCTCTCTCTCTCTCTCTCTCTCTCTCTCTAATGGCAAAAGTTAGAGCTTCAGGAATTATAGGAGAAATAGCAGAATGGATCGAAGACTGGCTAACTTAAAGAAATCAGAGAGTCGTAATAAATGGTGAAGAATCAGAATGGGGGGCAGATGTAACAAATAGAGTTCCCCAGGGTTCTGTTCTTGGCCCTCTCTTGTTTTGGATTCACATTAATGACATTACTGTAGGTTTAACTAGCAGGATAGCCAAATTTGCATATTACACCATACTGGGTGTAAATGCAGCAGACCCAGATACAGTGGAAAGTTTAAGAAATTATTTATAGAAAATAGGAGTTGTCAAAAAAATGACAAATGCCTTTTAACTTGGATAAGTGTAAAGTGTTACAAATAGGAACAAACAACCCTCACGCCAACTACATTCTGCTTGGGAATGACATAGATAGTGTAGAACAAGAGGAGGTCCTTGGAGTCATTATAACCAAGGACTTAAAATCCACAAATCAGTGCATAAAAGCTGAAAATAAGGCACAGAAACTAGTTGGATACATAAAGAGGCAGTTCAAATACAGAAAAAAGGAAACAGTGCTGCAGCTCTACACATCCATAGTTAGACCTCATCTTGAATATGCTGTACAATTATGGTCACCAACACTAGGAAAGGACATAAATAGATTAGAAGGGGTACAAGCAAGAGCCACAAAGTTAATTCCATCCATCAGGCAAATAGGTTACCAAAGACGACTAGAGAGCCTGAACTTGTATGATTTACAAACACTACGATTGCTAGGACAACTAATAGAAACATTCAAAATACTGAAAGGCATAACAAGTAGACCTATTTACAGTAAAAGAAAACCAGACAAGAAATAATGGATGGAAACTAGAACTGAAGAGGTACAACACATCCCACTATGGGAACTTCTTTGTAACACATGAAGTAAACTGCCACCAGAAGTTGTAAACAGCACCAGTATGGAAGAGTTTAAAAGAAAGCTAAACAAAATCATTAGGACACTGTGAATGCACAGTAAAACCTGCTCCTATAAGTGAGCGCACGATGTCCCCTCGGATGGACTAATTAGTCTTGGAGACATCTTAACTCCTGTAACCCCTTGTAACTCTCTCGGACTAACAAGTCTTTGAGACATCCAAATCCTTGTAACACTCTCTCTCTCTCTCTCTCTCTCTCTCTCTCTCTCTCTCTCTCTCGTACAAATAGAATTTTTCACAAATTGATCCGTATGTTAAAGCAAAATGGTAACTGTGGTCATACATATCTACGCGAACCAACTTTTAACTATCTCTCTCTCTCTCTCTCTCTCTCTCTCTCTCTCTCTCTCTCTCTCTCTCCGGCTAAGAGGAAATAAAATCAAGGGAGAAAGGGGAGAGCAACGAAAACATGGATCGTTAAACAGAAAAGAGGGACATTAGTTCAGTCTAAAAAAAGAAGTAAGGTCTTCAGGTTTATGAGACTAGACTAATTCATTGGCGCTAATTTGCTATTTTTAGTGACGTCCAAAAAACAGTTCACAGTGTAAGAAAGAAAGAATAAGACAGAGAGACAGAGACAGAGAGAGAAATTAGTAAGGTTATTTGTGTCTATTGTGTACACAGTGTTGGTATTTTTAGTTACCTAGATAAGAATGTTTCTTCACAAGTCCATGATTCCTTATACATGAGTGCATGTGAATGATATCCGCTCTCTCTCTCTCTCTCTCTCTCTCTCTGTATATGTATATATATATATATTTATATATATATATATATATATATTGTTAAAAAATATATATAGATATAATATATTATATAATATATATATATTATATATATATATATATATATATATATATCGAACTACAAATGTCCTTTAATATCTAATTCGCTCTACCTCGAATTAATATATCATATATGCTTAACCGAGGGGGAATTTATTAAGCGATAATAGAATTGGCGATCGACAGGCGCGAACCAGAGACCTCTCAATTCCAGGACCTGGCAGTGAAGCCTTCCAAACCACCCCGACATCGGTGTCGGGGTGGTTTAAGGCTTCACTGCCAGTCCTGGAATTGAGAGGTCGCTGGTTTGCCCGCCTGTCGCATCGGCCAATTCTATTAATCCGCTTAAGTAAATTCCCCCTCGGTTAAGCATATATGAAAAGATATATTAATTTGCCGAGGTAAGAGCTGAATTAGATATTAAAGGACATTTGTAGTTCGATATATGTATATGAATCACGGTAATGTGATAGACTTATATACTATATATATATATATATATATATATATATATATATATATATATATATATATATATATATATATAATAATAATGCGCATGTTGTTAAAAAACATTTCTAAAAAGATATTTTTATCAAGGACCTCTCCACTATCGGAGGCCCCTGGAGAGATTAAGACACTCAGCAGACGCAGAAGAATCTCAAAAACGCCCGAATCGACTTCAGTAGCATTATTTATCCGTATGAATGCTTTTCGAATACCTTTAGTTTCTTAGATATGGCAGTTGCGAGCTTCTGATATTCCTTTTTCTTTTATGTAGTTCTTTTGTTTATATTTCACTTCGCAATTATTGTTTATTTTTTTCCGTCTCCTATCCAACTTCATAAGTTCACAGGATTCATTAATACATACAACGCAGACATTGTTTTACTCTTGATCACGTAACCCATAGTTACAGTAGGATATTTTTATTACCACCTGCCGTTAGATGTTTTTATTCTCGTTCTCAGAAGCAGTAATATCAGTAACGGTATATGCGATATGAAGACGGCAAGAGTAAAACTAGTATATCAGTAATATACTAATTATTTCACATGATTGCTGGTAGGATAAGTCTACTTTCACCCTTGCACAAACCCAAAAAATATAGGTCTCGAATCCTGGTAGAGGATGGAGAGCATCATATTCCATTAGGTTGCAGGTTATTCTCGAGGTACGGTGAATTTGAAATGAATGCTAGCTGCGACATGATTTTATATATATATATATATATATATATATATATAATATATATATATATATATATATATATATGCATGCGTGTATAATATACGTCTATATAAGTATATGTTTTGTGAATTTATGCACGATAGTGAAGAGTAAATCAAGCAATCTCTTGTATTTCGTGACTTTTGTAATGCATGAATGTTATTTCATAGAAGTGAAATAATGAAAAGGAAATTGAGAATACTTGTGCAAACAAGATAAAAATATTTACGCTGCTTCAAATATGAAAATTGTATGGGATGATGTTATCTAATTAAACATGATGAATGCGACGGAAAAACAAATAGCTCGTTGTGCAAAATGCTAGGTTAATATTATAACTGAATAAGATTGCTTTGGAAGGATAAATTAGTTGAGCTTATATCTATTACTGTAACATACTAACTGGAAATACTTCCCTCTCAGGGACATGACATACTGAAGCATATTTATGCCGTATCTCTCTCTCTCTCTCTCTCTCTCTCTCTCTCTCTCTCTCTCTCTCTCGCTAATGGTCTATTTGTGTTGCATCATCTGATCTTCCTTTGTTTTTGAGAAGTCATGCTGGGGCTCGACATTCAGTTTCCTAATGCAGGAAGCGTTACCGGTATCAATGCCTTGCTTTCGTACTTAAATTGGCTGCTGTTCTCATGGCAGTAAATAAGAAAAAGTCTTGTCTGTGCACGACTGGGAAAGGAAATGATTGTCATCACACTCTTTCATGAACATCGTCGTCAGCTAAATATCTGTATTTTTGGAAAATATAATACTTCGCCTGTTTCTCGTTTATATCTCAATATTTCATCCGCTACATAAATGATTGTTTTTAGTACAGAATCTCTTCTTTATAGTTTTCTGAGTATTGAAATGGCTATTTGTCTGTCCGTCCGAGCTTTTTCTGTCCTCCCTCAGATCTTAATAAAAACTACTGAGGCTAGAGGGCTGCAATTTGGATATTTTGATCATCCACCCTCCAATCATCAAACATACCAAATTGCAGCCCTCTTGCTTTAGTAGTTTTTATTTTATTTTATTTATTTAAAGGTGCCAACAGCACAGGCCATTACTAGGCCGTGACTGAGATTTCCATACAGCATTATACGCTGTACAGAAAACGAGATCGCGGTGAATAAACTTCGGTACATTTTTTACTTTGTATATCATTAATTATGCTTTTTTTTTAAGCAGTTCGTTTTACCCTTTATTTCTGCTTTGTAAGATTTAGTTGATTGCTAATATCATTTCCCTAAAAACTTCATCTTTGCTGAAATGGTTTGTAGAAATTAATATTGAAGGCAACTTGAAACAAGCTTTAATAAATAGATTGATTCCTCTCACTTTGATGATGATGATGATGATGATGAATGGCTTTCATAACACCGAGCTTTTAAAGTTTCGGGTTTCGACAGCGTCAGGACAGGCGAAAGCCTCGTTGTTTGCAACTTACGGTCGTCATTTGTTTTATTTGCTCATTGTGCTCTCTTCAAAAGGCAGATGTGGGATGTCAAGCCAAATCATATATGTATGTACATACACACACACACGTTTATGTTTATGTATATATATGTACACATATATAATCATACGTGCATATATATATATAAATATATATATATAATATATATCTATATATATATATATATATATATATATATATATATATATATATATATTCCGTTGTATTCAACGGAATTACTATATCTTCGTGCCTAAGAAGATTGTTACCATATTTATATTATGTATTATATATATATATATATAATATATTATATAATATTAATATTATCTATATATATATATATATATATATATATATATATATATTAGTATAAGTCTATCACATTACCGTGATTCATATACATATATCGAACTACATATGTCCTTTAATATCTAATTCTGCTCTACCTCGGAATTAAATATATTTTCATATATGCTTAACCGGAGGGGGAATTTATTAAAGCGATAATAGAATTGGCCATTGACAGGCGCGAACCAGCAACTTCCCAATCCCAGGACTGGCAGTGAAGCCTTAAACCACCCCGACACGCAGTGTGTGTGTAGGCTTCACTGTCGTCCTGGGATTGGGAAGTCGCTGGTTCGCGCCTGTCGATGGCCAATTCTATTATCGCTTAATAAATTCCCCCTCGGTTAAGCATATATGAAAATATATTAATTCCGAGGTAAGAGCGAATTAGATATTAAGGACATATGTAGTTTAGATATATATTATAATTATATTAACTATATATATAGATATATAGATATATATATAGTACAAAGGGAAATATAGAAAGAAGAGGTCTCACTTATTAAAAAAAAAGATAAAAGAAATTAATAAATGAATAGAACGATAAAATGCGTAAAAATGCAAAGAGAATGGTAATATGGTAGTAATGCATCGCATCTTCTCTAGAACTTCCGAAGTTCCATCTGTACGACATATATGTATCATCTCGAAAGCCCGTGCACTTATATTCTTGAATCTCATGTCACTTCCCGTCATTGAAGATAAGACTTTGCAGCTAAAGATCAAAATTTCTGATATTTCCTTCCATTTATTCAATGCCAACCGCTAATTCAGCCAATAACTCATGGCCACCGCCGGGGCTTGAATAGTATGAAACTGAACCACAATTTATTAAACATGGGTACAAAATTACAAACACTATATAATATATATATATAATTATATATATATATATATATATATTATTAGTGTTTTGTAATTATATATAATATATATATATCCATATATATCTATATATATATATATATAGGTGTTTTTGTAATTTTGTACCCATGTATTTAATAAATTGTGGTTCAGTTTCATACTATTCAAGCCCCGGCGGTGGCCATGAGTTATTGGCTGAATTAGCGGTTGGCATTGAATAAATGGAAGAAAATATCAGAAATTTTCATCTTTAACTTCAAAGTCTTACCTTCAATGACGGGAAGTGACATGAGATTCAAGAATAAAAGTGGACCTGACTTTCGAGATGATACATAGATGTCGTGCAGATGGAACTTCGGAAGTTCTAGAGAAGATGCGATGCATTACTACGCTATTACCATTCTCTTTCTGCATTTTTACGCATTTTATCGTTCTATTCATTTATTAATTTCTGTTTTACCTTTTGTCAATAAGT
>NC_087221.1:14949438-14964438 GCF_015104395.2 Macrobrachium nipponense | reverse complement strand
AGCGGAACATTTAGCTCATTCCTGTGAAATCTTTCCATCTCTCAGACGCCCCTAACATGTCTGGTTTTGTGACAACAATTTTAGCGTCGTCCTATCGTCTGCTGGCACTTTTGTGTTATTCATTAAATATACATACTTAAATACATATATATACATACATACATCTTTAATCATATATAATATCATACATATTTATTATTATATATGACTATATATATCTACACATACATAATTGTACATATATTTATATATTATATATACATTTATATATATTTTATATAATCCTATATATAATATATATATATATATATATAATATATATATATATGTGTGTGTGTGTGTGTGTGTGTGTGTGTGTGTGTGTGTGTGTGTGTGTGTGCGCGCGCGTGTGTGTATGCCTGTAACTAGATAACTAATAGGAAACCGCCGCCCCATGTAGAAATGGGTAAAGCTGAAGACAAAGAAGGAGTCATATATGTGTATGTGTGTGTGTGTGTTTGCACGTTCCCCATTCAATAAGATAGCGCCCAAACAGTGCAACCTTCAGGTGTCTTAGTAAGTTAAGTCGTAACGGGTGAAATTGATAGCCTCACATCATTTTTCATGCACACATTAGACATATTTACTGCCGGTTGGCCTGGTTGGGCTATGACATAAGCTTTCCTGGGTCCTAGAAAGTGTATTATATGTCAGCATGTGTATGTCCAAGCGTATATACTAAACACGAATTGGCGTATAAGGACAGTATAAATAGACAAGATCATTATTTCATTTTTTACCTCCTATATAAAATCTCACTTTTTTTTACCTTCTATTTAAAATCTCAACTGTTTTTTACCTTCTATATGAAATCTCAACTTTTTTTTTACCTCCTATATAAAATTTGCATTGGAAAGATTCGTAGAGAATCTTTCCAATGCAAATTCAGTATTTATAGAAAACCCACAAATAATTTAACATATGTACATTTTTATTCTGGCCACCATCTTAATATTAAAATTTCAATTTTTTCTTCTATGTTCCTACGCGCTTTGCGTATCACGAGTCCACAATATCTGGACCAAGAAATAGAATACATAAAAAAGACAGGAAACGATCTCTGCTACCCACCTCATTTAATTGATTTATGTTATCAAAAAGCTCACAAAAAGTTTTATAATGTTGCTATTAATGAAAAAGAAATGCCTAAAATTGTACTTAGCTTAACTTATTTTCGTGGATTTGAAACCATAAAATCAATATTTAAATCATTTAATGTTAATGTAGTGTTCTCTTATAACAATACCATTAAAGATATGCTAATTAAGAATAGTCCCGTAACAAATAACAACATCATTTACAAAATTCCTTGTAAGGATTGCCCTTCGTTTTACGTTGGTTAGTCAAGTAAAAATTTATGTGTACGTATAAAGCAACATATGTATTCAGTTAGAACAGCCCAGACTTCAAATGCACTGTTTATCCATCTGAGTGAAAAATCTCACTGTATTAATTGGGATGATACCTCGGTAATTGCTAGATCTAATGATTATGTTTCAAGAAATTTACTGGAATCGGCAATTATACAAATCACTAATAAAAACAACCTAAATCTTAGTCTGGGAATGTACCATTTGGACCCATATATTTGTAAGATGTTTATGAAGGACCTCAAAATAAATGAACAACTAATAAATTAGTCCCACATGTATATAGTTATTATTTCTCTCTCTCTCTCTCTCTCTCTCTCTCTCTCTCTCTCTGGTTCGATATTCTCTCTCCCTCTTTCTCTTGCTCGATATATATATATATATTTATATTTTCTTTCGTCTTTTCATTAATAATAATTTTTGTTGGGAAAATTTGTGTAAAAATTCATGATATTAAATTGTTTATGCTCCCGTGATTTTTTCAAAATGTACTGTTATCTGGAAGAATCACTTGTTTACTGCGGGTATCCTTCAAGGTGTGGCTAGCCTCTGGCGGCTCCTCCTTTCTGTAGAGTGAAAATCACCCTTATGGCTAATCTGGTAGTGTCAGTTTGTATATTAAGCCTTCTTTTGACTATGTTGTTCTCTGTAAAATCAGTTTGCCTCAGTAAAGGGTCCGAACAGGACCGAAAGTACTTGGCTATCTCGCTTTTTCATTTTTTCCTTCGTGGCAAAAAACCTTTATTTATATATATATTTACATACATAATTGTACATATATTTATATATTATATATATACATTTATATATATCCTTATATTTACTTAAATAATATATATATGTGCGTGTGTGCGCGTGTGTGTATGCCTGTAACTAGATAGCTGATAGGAAACCGCCGCCCCATGTAGAAATGGGCAAAGCTCAAGACAAAGAAGGAGTCATATATGTGTATGTGTGTGTGTGTGTGTTTGCACGTTCCCTATTCAATAAGATAGCGCCCGAACAGTGCAACCTTCAGGTGTCTTAGTAAGTCGTAACGGGTGAAATTGATAGCCTCACACCATTTTTACTGCCGGTTGGCCTGGTTGGGCTATGACATAAGCTTTCCCGGGTCCTAGAAAGTGTATTATATGTCAGCATGTGTACGTCCAAGCGTATATACTAAACACGAATTGGCGTATAAGGACAGTATAAATAGACAAGATCATTATTTCATATTTTACCTCCTATATAAAATCTCAACTTTTTTTTACCTTCTATTTAAAATCTCAACTGTTTTTTTTTTTACCTTTTATATGAAATCTCAACTGTTTTTTACCTCCTATATAAAATATAAATTCTTTTTACCTCCTATGTAAAATCTCAACTTTTTTACCTCCTATATAAAATCTAAATTCTTTTTACCTCCTATAAGAAATCTCAACTTTTTTTTTACCTCCTACATAAAATCTCAACTTTTTTACCACCTATATAAAATCTAAATTCTTTTCACCTCCTATATGAAATCTCAACTTTTTTTTTGTTACCTCCTATATAAAATCTCAGCTTTTTTTGTTATCTCCAATATAAAATATCAACCTTTTTTTACCTCCTAAATAATATTTCAACAACTGATTTTTTTTAATTTTCATTTTTGTCTTAATGACAATAACATTAAATTCACTCCAAGACACGAGACAAAATCCACGAATCCGAGCAGGTGAAATATCACACACAGACACGCAAGCATTCAACTGTGCCTCGAGATCGAAGGCAATAGAAGGCTCGATCCCCCATGACGGGAACTCATTGCGATTCTCGCCTTTTCTGAGAAGGTTGTCGGTGGAGGGAAGGTCCTCCTCCTCCTCCTCCTCCTCCTCCTCCTCCTGCTGCCGCCGCCGGTTTGTTTGATGAGAAGCACACTTTGACTTCGTTATCTGCTTTGTTCTGAAAGGACAGGAAATAACTCTCCTGGCACGAGACTTTTAATATCGTTAGGTGTTGGATGGATGTGATTGAAGGCTCTCTCTCTCTCTCTCTCTCTCTCTCTCTCTCTCTCTCTCTCTCTCTCTCTCTCTCTCAAATTGAATGTTTATTGCAGATTCATATTTATATGTATATCAGTAGGAGGATCCACAGTAATATTCTTGTTCAGCAAGACGAAATATATTTCTAGAAATATTGACAAAGCTTAAAACTTTCTTCCATTCTTCTGTGGACTTGATCACTAAACTGAGTTTAGTTATTAAGTCCGCAGAAGGTTGGACGAAAACTTTAAGCTTTGTAAATATTTCTATAAATATATTTCGTCTTGCTGTACAAGAATATTACAGTGGATCCTACTATTGATAACTGAGAAGCACGATACGGTGTTTTTATACTTCATATGTGTATATATATGTATAGTATATATATATATATATATATATATAATATTATATATATATATAATTTTTTTTTTTCTCTATCATACCACCATGACATTTTTCCCCCCACAAACATTAGGATGTATACAAATCTCGTTTCATACCCAAATCGTCCTGCCTCGGAAATAGTTCCGAATGGGAAATATGATTGACGATAGTAGTTAACCTGGTGGATTCGAACCACTGACAGCAATATATATAATATAATATATATATATATATATATATATATATATATATATATATATATATATAGACACAGGTACACATACATGGGTGTGTGTGCGTGTGTTCCTCAAAGCTCTTATAGCTGGAAGATACTTGAGGTCAGCCCTGTGTTTAGGCTATCGGACAAGTTAATGGCTCAAATGACGCCAAAAGGTCTCTGCTGCTCGTACCATAAAAATAAACCTGGTATACACTGATACTTAAAGATTTTAAATGATAAAACATTCTTACCTTTTGGGAAGACTTGCAAGTTTAGTTATTCACTTTTGAGAACTACCCGAATCAGAACTGATTGCGCTGCCGAAATTCGAACATCTTGTGTTTTTCGCCATTTGCTTAAAGGGATTCGAAATATTTCTTAGTGTTTAGGTACACATGAACGTTGGATTGGTGTTTTGTTCGGTTCTTTATTACATTTGTTTTTTTTTTTTTTTAGTTCTTTATCGAATTTTTTTTTTACAACTGAATATAAATTAAATTACAACTTTTTTTGGTGGATGAGTATATTTTTCCACTTTCAGCTATATACCACTATTCAGATACACGTCGTATTTGATATAGCAGAGAGTATTAAAGACTTGCTTTTAACAAAGTTCTCTGAAATCGCAATACAAAAGATGATACGGATATGTCTTCAAACTCTTCACAAATGGATTATTATAATCTCGAAGTCGTAGATTCTACTTCGAAAAATTATTTAAGACGTCCAAACATTATCAGATCATTTTGTTTTAGTTGATGGTACTGTAATAAGCAATAATGATATTAAAACTATTATTAGTTCCTTATCCTGATCGCCTTGGCTCCTGAAATATAAATAATAAAAGAATTAAAGTCATTTTTCTTAGGCCCTGTCAAGAGTGACCTAATAATTATGACGACGTATCTTTCACTAAGATTTTTTACGTTTTTTTTCACAATATTCGTTGATTATGATCTATCGCACCTCTGTGCACGATCAAATCTATTCCGAAGAAGTTCCCTTCGTCTTTGGGAAACCTACTGTATATTTTTGGTAAGGAGCGAGATTTTTTTAGAGGCAGTGGACATACTGTTAATTCGCTGTCGTAGGAGGCCTTTGGAGTCACCAACCAAAAGTAGTGAGATGATTTATGCCGCCCCATCCTTGACAGGAGATTTGTTCTGTACTTGACAGACCGGGACGTCTTTTGTTTATGGCAAGAATATTTGGGAAGCAGAATAACAAAATAATTTTATTTCCAACGATTTTTATTGTTCGATTTTCAATTGCTAAATACCATGACGAGCCGAACGTATGAAAATTTCTCATGACGTCGCTGGTATAAGCGTGGAACATCTTTGCTTCATCGCTGATGTTCTGCAATTTCTAGAGGAAACGTGGCATGAAGGCGCCGGCAAGAAATCACTAGTTTTCTCCTAATTTAGAGGCACATCGTCCCTTGCCTCTTAATGCACCTCGAGAGTGAATGATCTGATAAGACGACATCTTTCTCTTTTTTTATATATCCTCCGGAAAAGTCCTGGTTTCAATCCTCGAGACGCAGCCACGCGAACATTTTTAGAGTCCTGGTATTTACAGTTAGATTAATCAGCCCTGCTCCCTTCCCGAATATATGTACCAAGAGCGATGCGTCTCTGAGCAGAGCCTCGAAATATGTTCCCTCCCGCGATCCCTCTCATTTCCTTTGATTCCCTTTCGGTTTTTTCTTGTCTTTCTCTCTTTTTTCGATTTAAACTTGTATGTGTGGCAAGATGCTTACGTAAATCAGAAATTCTGGTGCCCAGTTGCGTCAGGCAGTGGCTATAGAAAAGAAAAATAAAACATGAGACTTACCTGTACGTAAACTCTCATGAATCCCGACGTCCACAATATTTTACGTCCAATGTAGCTCGTATCGAGGCGTAGACCAAGGGGCTGACTTTGGAGATAATAGTTTGTAATTTCTTATCGTCTGTTTATGCGTCCTTTGTTTCTATAGTAGATTCACATCAACCGTGCATCAGATGTCTTTGCCAGTCCCTTACGACGCTCCTGACTGGCTGTTGATAAGCCAATCACAGGACTGGAAACTCTCAGTCTCTCGAGAGAGTTCACCTAGTTTATTTTTTTTCGTAGGGACTCTTCAACTTGTTCTTCGTGTAGGTTCCACTAAAGTGTGGTTACATGTTTATAACTCATTGTGTAATAGGTTAATACCTATTTCATCTAGTATTTATTTCATTTTATTTATTATGACTTCTGTGATATTATTTATATCCTGTTTCGGATAAAGACAGCATCTTGATAAGTGATAAAGAGCTGGATTTTATGAGGAATAAATCTACTTGATAGATGTTTGAAATCAAATGGGCATTTTTCTTCTTATTATCATCACTCCTCCCTTATCATTGGACAGAAGTATATTTAAAGGCATTAGACGACTTTTCATTTTTTTTATGTTTTACTGATATTCAGTACTGAAAGTCATTCATGAATATTTTCTACTTTTGCAATGAAGTCCACCAACAGAAGCCCCTTTTTAGTATCAACTAGACAGACCTAGAAATGATTCCCTTAGCAGGGATCTTCATTGAAACCTACTAACTAGTATGAAACTTAGAAAAGGTGTCGTGTATTCACCGTAGAAAACATCACAAATTCCAACCTTTAATTATACCAGAATTTACTTACAGAAATTGTGAGAGTCGAATTCAGCGCCATTAAAATTGTTATTTATCTTTATTAGTTAATAATGATGAAATGTATGAGCTACGCCTTAAGCAGTTAGGTTCTCTCTCTCTCTCTCTCTCTCTCTCTCTCTCTCTCTCTCTCTCTCTCTCTCTCTCATTTGTTTACAGCGGCTTGATATAGTAGTGATTTAGCTTGCCTTTGGATTTTTCTACTTCAGTGATCAGTGATGCTCCTTTAAATCAATATGAATTGAGGGGAGAAGGTAGGACTACCCCCTTCCTCCCCCCCCCCCCTTCTCTCTCTCTCTCTCTCTCTCTCTCTCTCTCTCTCTCTCTCTCTCCACACCCACGTAACATCTTTCCCTCTATTGTACGCACACACGCACATCACATACGTACACACAAAGCCCTGGTTCCGAGCTCTTCATCAGATACAGTGCACGTTATCATGCCAATAACCCTCGTGCAACTAGCCAGACAAACAAAGTTGGGCTGCTTTGTTTGTCCACAACACGTTCAGTGCCCAATGTGCAAAACAACTTCGGGGACTTTGAGTGGCGCTTCAAACAGGTCGCATATCATGTCCATATGGGCTGTTTTTCTCGCTTTGTGCCTTCTTTGAAATAAGTTTTTATAGTTATTGTTTATACTTATTGATATGCATGCATGTTTTATACATGCACGACATGGCACACAAACACACACGTGTTATACATATATAATATATATGACAATTAACAGAACCAATGGTAGCTTGGCGGTTACCCCAGGCATCAACTAAGGGCATATCTCCCACTATATATTTAGCTAATGAAACTCCATTAGTCATTCACTGCTTGATAAAGAGTGAAAGTGAGTCCACCAAAATATAGTCCTTGGCTTTAAACCAGAGTGTTTTAATGGCCTTTTTATACTTGAGGTATATATATATATATATATATATATATATATAATACATTTATACATGCACATATATATTATATATATATATATATATATATATTATAATACACACACACACATACACTCCTGGTCACTTCATGAGATACATACCTATTTGTGATAGCCAAAATGAACTCTTAACTTCTCGTTTTCCTAATTATTTTGGATAGGGCCATGATAAGACCACAGAACACAGAAGGATAAACAAGTGACAAAACTCTAACTCCTTAGGTAGTATCCTAAGGCTAAGGTTAAACTCAACCCAACCTATCGTACATGAGTTTGGGCCCTACCCCGGATTTAGGGTTTCCTTGTTTATTTCTTCACGTGTGTTCAGGACTCTTAGGAAATTGGGAAGTTTAGAGGACATTGTGTGGCTGTTGCATATACCATATATATATCGTCATCATCATCATCAGCCGTTGTTAGTCCACTGCAGGACAAAGGCCTCAGATATGTCCTTCCACTCCCGTCTGTTTATGTTCTTTCCATGCCAATCTATACTCGCAATTTTTGTTATCTGTCAATCCATCGTCTTCTCTTCCTTCCCCTACTCCGTTTGCAATCTCTAGGAACCCATTCTGTTATTCTTTTCGTCTATCTGACATTCTCATTTTATGTCCTGCCCACGTCCATTTCTTTTTCTTACTTGTTAGAATATCCTCTACTTTAGTTTGATCTCGTATCCATGTTGCTCTTTTTCTGTCTCTTAGTGTTATTTCCATCATTATTCTTTCTATAGTTCTCCGAGTTGTAACTAGCTTATGTTCTAAGGCTTTAGTAAGGCTCCAAGTCTCTGATGCATAAGTTAATACTGGTGGGACCATCTGATTGAATACTTTTCTTTTTAGAGAAAGTGGCATTTAACTTTTCATAATCTCATTTTGTTTACCAAAAGCTCTCCATCCCATTCTTATCCTTCTTTTAATTTCAGTCTCATGCCCTCTTACTGTCTGTCCTAAATACATATATTCATTAACAATCTCATTTTCATTGAACATTATCTTGGTTTTACTCATATTAATTTTCACTCCTACATTTCTGTTTTCTCTATTTAAATCTTCTACCATCTTTTGTAATTCTTCACCTGATTCACTGAGGAGAACTATGTCATTTGCAAATCTTAAGTTATTAAGGTATTCCCCATTAATGTTAATTCCTACTTTTGGTATATGCAACAGCCACAATGTCCTCTAAACCTCCCAATTTCCCAAGAGTCCTGAACGCATGTGGAAAAATAAACGAGGAAACCCTAAATTCCGGGGTAGGACCCAAACTCATGTACGATAGGTTGGGTTGAGTTTAACCTTAGCCTTAGAATCCTACCTAAGGAGTTAGAGTTTTGTCACTTGTTTATCCTTCTGTGTTCTGTGGTCTTATTCATGGCCCTATCCAAAATATTTAGGAAAACGAGAAGTTAAGAGTTAATTGTGGCTAATAGATATGCATCTCATAAAGTGACCAGGAGTATATTATATAAGACGTGTGTGTTTGTGTTTATGTTGTGAATGTATAAAACATGCATGCACATCAATACCCTAGGATCCTACCAAGGGAGTTAGTCTTACCACTAGTTTATCCTTCTGTGTTTTGTGGTCTTATTCATGTTCCTATCCGAAAAAATTAGGAAAACGAAAAATTAAGAGTTCATTGTGGCCATTACAAATAGATATGTATCTCATAAAGTGACCAGGAGTATGTGTGTTGTATATATATGTATATATATATAATATATATATATAGTATATATATATATACATATGTATTTATACATGCACATATGCCTTTTCCCCTTAGGAGGGGTGGCTCCAAAAGTGTCGAGCCTTCTCATAGATACATATTTCACCGTAAGGTGAACAGTGGAAAAATAATATTTTCATGGAATATGTCTAAAGAATTCCATTATTATATACAGACATAATATACAGACAATATATATATGTATATATATATATGTATATATAATATATATATATAATTATTATATATATATATATATATATATACATTTTAACCGTAATCATAATCTCGGTACTTATTAAAAAGGTATGGTAGCTTGGTCGTGCGTCTAAAACACTGGCAACACCCAATTTATCTCTCTCTCTCTCTCTCTCTCTACACAACATCTCCACCCCCCCCTCTCCATTACCTAATGCTATTAAATCAGACTCGTGAACTTACAAAAATACATTTATTTATTTAAGAGCAAGGCATAAACTAGATAACTCAAGTTCTTAACAGAATGATTAAATGAAAGGTTGAACTCAGATAGCCCACTCCATATTTCTACTACAATAACCAACATTACCTTAATCATGAAACTGGAAAAGTCACAACAGTCTAGTACACCATGGAACATTATTCAAGTTCCCATTTCAATTAAGTCACCATATTCTGTTCCCCTTTCTCAGAATCGCCTATAAAAAGATAGAACATATCGATAAGCACAAGATTATAAATTAAAATCAAAAGGTCAAAGGAAATAAAGCATCTTTGAAATAAATATTCAAAATGCAATCAAGCCACACGTTTGGCTAAAAATAAGTATGCTTACCATTCAACACAGTATTCACCACACACACTTTACAAAAAGTACTTTTGAAGAAGCCATCTTGGCTCAGCCGACTCTGTAATGATCTCCCCTCTTGGTAATCTTACTTTCTCGTTATATGGGGAAAAAGCTCGCACGTACACACGAACTCAAGCAAATTATTCACGCCCCAGAAACCACCCATAATCAGTTTTAGAAGGCACCTCTGCAACAGCCCATAGCGACAGGACGTGGCACTGATCTGCTTAGATAGCAACTTTGACATCACGCCACCCAATAAGATACATCAGCACTTCCTAAGCTGAGATGTCTTGTCACTTGGACCACACTGTGTCTCCATGGGAAGTTAAACTGATGACCCCTACATTCTAAGAAAGTCACAGTGCATCACCTTACAACGGTATCTTGAATACATCCCTCTTTTTATATAACATATATACATATATATATAATATATATATATATATATATATATATATTATATATATATATATACACACGTGTGTGTGTGCGTCTGTGCGTATATATGTATATATGTTATATATATAATTATATGTGTATATATTATTATATATAATATTATATATATACATATATATAAATAATAATATATACATATATTATATATATAAAACGTGTCAGTAGTGACAATATGATATGGCTTTTATGCACGACGGCTTCCATTCCTTTGTGATTGGTACTGAGACATGAATATAAATTAGCCATTTCTTTGATGAGCTATATTGCTATAGAAATGTTCGTAACTATTCAAGGTAAGAAAACCTTTCTCGTATTAAGAGTAAATTCCTTAATGGTAGCATTCCCGTTTTTTAATGCTACGGTTATGGAGAGGTTAAGAGGTTATGGAGAGGTTAAGCACTGAAACCAAGAATAGGTTTTCTAGCAGGACGAATAGTTACCATTCCTCTCCTTTTCCTATATTGAGCCGGGGGCACCTAAGTGGTTTAGGTTATAGGCTATTCAATGACCCTAGTATAAAGCATAACCAGCAATCTTAGTTTATATGTATATATATATATATATATATTATATATATATATATATATATATATATATATATATATATATATATATATAGTGTGTGTGTGTATGTTTGTGTTTGGGCGTACGTGATCGTATATATATATATATATATATATATATATATATATATATTATATATATATATCTTATATGTATGTATGTATATGAACCTGAAACAAATTTTTGCAACTCCTTTGTTTTTTGTCTGATTATTATATTCAGAAACTTTGAGTACATATCTTTGGCTAATTCACCGTTTCCTGATTGTTGTTTGGATGTTAACACGTCTGGTCACAGTCTTCAAAATCAGTGAAATATCGTGAGTGCGATGTCCACTGGTCGGGGGAGAGCCTATTAGACTTTGAGACCATTAGAATTCCAATCCTATTTTATATATATTTTTCCTTTGGCTGAGGTATGCTTCCTATTAGGTCTGTTTCGCTCTGAACCGTTTATGATAATGGGGATGCTAACTCTGTAGAATAGAAGATTTCTCTTGTTATGAGGTATATGATTTGTCGAAAGTCCGTTGTGATCTTCGTGCTTTTTTCTATGGGATATGTTCTTGCAATTTAGTTCGGCACGAGAACATCATCACCGTTGTTATCGAAACGTTATTAGTTTTGTACAGATGCACAAGGAATGGAATTAGTTAACAGTGGCTTTCAGTGCCCTATAGTTATTGTAAATATAATTGTTTTCTACGACGCATGAAGAAATAGAGTTGTGACGGAGTGGCAACCTATTTTCCAACGCCATCCAGATACTAAAGGTAGTGTAAATGACGTCTAATGGCACTTGATGTTAGTAGTACCTCGTCGTGTTTATTGAAGGTGAAAGAGAAAAATAAACTACGACGAAGAGGAACATTTCAACCGCTCTTCATTTCTTGAAGATTACGTAAATTGAGGTAAAGAGCCAGCAAATAAAATTCGGGAGAAGCCCCAGGCATCAGCCATTATAGATTCGGCTTTAGTATGGCTAACCCCACACGCCCACTTCCTCCCATCCACCCACCCATCCCAACCACTATTTTATTTTTATACCTTATTTGCCCATTTTGCATTCACACCTCTTTAATATTCCACACAGAATTGACGGTTCAAGACCTTACCAGATGGTGTATACCGTCTCGTTCTCTCTCTCTCTCTCTCTCTCTCTCTTTCTTTCTCGCTCTCTCTCTCTCTCTCTTCCCATTCATACCCACTCCTTTTACCCTCCCGCAAACGTCTTTGAAAGTAATGGGAACATCATCCAACGCAAGTCAATTCCTGCGAATGATATCGTGTCTCCCCTCACCTACCCTCCTCGCCTCTCGTCTCATCTCTCTCTCTCTCCCCTCCCCTCTCCCCTCCCCTCCCCTCCCCTCATCTCCTGCCCCCTCCTATCCTCTCCCCTGGCCATCATCTATCCGGTAACATCGCCTCTCCCCCCTCCCCGGTCCGGCCCCTCACCCCTCTTTCACCTTCCTCAACAACTCTTCCCACATCCCTCTTCCAGATCCTCAGAACCCCCTCCCTCCCCCTCCCCCGCTATCCAACCATCCCTCTCTCCCTACCACTGCCCCACCTCATCAGTTACTCCAAACCCCCAGCACGTCGTCCATTCCATATTCTGGGGTGAGGACGTGGGTTGGGGAGGAATCGGAGGGAGCTCTTGAATATACTTTATTGGCATCAAAGACGGCTGTCGCTGTTTTACATCTATTCGTCGGCGAGAAGAGAGAGAGAGAGAGACGTTTCATAGTGGGTATGAAAAGCGATGAGCAAGAGAGAGAGAGAGAGAGAGAAAGACTTTCATAGTGGTTGAAAAATGAAGCAAGAGAGCATAGAGAGAGCGAGAGAGAGAGAGAGAGAGAGAGAGAAATTCTTGTCCATTCCGTCATTTCTAAAATGATTGGTTTAATCTTACTACAAGTGATTGTTTTGTTGGCTGCTGATTGTTGGTTGTCCTTCTATTTTTAAAAATCTGATCCACTCTTACTTACTGTTTCTTCAGCTTTTCTGTCTATCGAACCGTCTTTTGATTTCGGATTCACCTATTCGTGTACTCGCGTGTGGATTAATATTTGGGTATATATATATATATATATATATATATATATATATATATATATATATATATATATATATATACACAAACACACAACACACATATATACGTGTATTATATCTATATGAAGAAGAGATATACATGTATACATACATACATATGAGATATAGATAGAGAGAGATATATACATATATACATACATATACATATATATATATATATATATATATATATATATATGTGTGTGTGTGTGTGTGTGTGTGTGTGTGTATGTGCTTGTATGGATACTTACGCTTAATCTGGCAATATTTGCACAAATATTAATCCACACGTGAGTACACGAATAAGTGATATACATACATACATACATACATATCATATATATATATATATATATATATATATATATATATATATATATATATATATAATATATATATATATATATATAGTTATGTATGGGTACATATATTTATTTAATAAATATATGTACCCATACACACCTGTGGATTTGTTTCTCCAATGAGGTGAATGATATACTGAAAAGGAAATGTAATATTATCTTATAACCTCAAGAAGTTGTGCTCGTGAATAGTGTTGGTAGGAGGGTTCAACGCACTGCTGATGAGCCTACTGTATAGGTGTGCGAAATTGATGATGTTATGGAGTTTTGACTTACCCGAGAATTATTCACTGTTCAGCAGTGAAAAGTAGGAATGTGGTAATGACATTTTGTTTCGCCTTAAAACCGCCCTCGGTGAGGAGAAATGCTTAATGCTAATATACATACGGTGTGTATGTGGGAGTATGCTGTATATAAGAATAGAGAATGACTAAGGGATTCAGAGCTTGCAAGAGTAAGTGAAAAGGGAGCGCCTGCGTGTGCGCACCTGTCATTGGCACCTTCCGCTCAAGGGGTCAGGAATCTTTTTGATGGGGTGGGCGATTTTAATATCCCAAATGGCATTTTTCATTTGTGTTCTTTTGGTCCGTCATTGTACGGTAGCAGTGTACCATGTGTGCAAGGGGAGAAGGGGAGGAGGGAAGGAGGAGAACCAGGGAAAAATGAGCAGATGGTTCAGACGACATGACAGCGAAAAGAGAGAGAGAGAGAGAGAGAGGGAGAGAGAGAGAGAGAGAGAGAGAGAGAGAGGCGGGGGGAATGAGGTGTCCCGAAATATTTCTATATTTAACTACTTGTCCAGAAAGTAAATGAATTGTAAACTCTCTCTCTCTCTCTCTCTCTCTCTCTCTCTCTCTCTCTCTCTCTCTCTCTCTCTCTCTCAACTGAATATCTCACAATCTTACGAAAATATTTAGTTAAATTTGTCGTATTACACACACACACATACACACACACACACACACACACATATATATATTCTATATATATATTATATATATATATATATACATACAATTACATACATACATACTACATACATACATACATACATATATATATAGTGTGTGTGTGTGTGCGTGTGTAAAGGAAATTCATTTATTCCTAACATTATTAGTATTGAAATGTTCTCTAAGATTCAGAACTGCAAATTTTTGTTTAAAAAAAAAACTACGGTAGAACTGATGTCATGTATATTTAGTAAAAAGCAAAACTGGAATCTTCGTCCTCCTCTTCAGTGGGTACAACAGGACGTGCCACAACTCAGACGCCACCTGATTCTGCCTTGTTGACGTCATTGTTATTTTAAGCTCG
>NC_087221.1:14941938-14946938 GCF_015104395.2 Macrobrachium nipponense | reverse complement strand
CAGTCTCTCAGGAGTTATACTTGGGTACTGGGACTCTGGGCAAGTTAAACACCACTTAGTTTATCTTACTTATTATTAATAAACATAAGTTTCATAATTCTGCTTCCTTCCTAACACACACACACACACACACACACACACACACACACACACACACACACACACATATATATATATATATATATATATATATATTATATATATATATATATATATATATATGTAGTATAAGAGATCCTCGCGGGAAAATGAAAGGTGGTGGTACCAAGACTTTCAACTTTTATTCCACAGTCATCTTCAGTACCCTGGAGATGACTTTGGAATAAAAGTTGAATATCTTGGTACCTCCTTCTTTCATTTTCACATGAGGATTTCTTAATATATATATATATATATATATATATATATATATATATATATAATATAGTGTGTGTGTGAGTGTGTATGCTTGTCTGTTTGTTGGAGGCGTTGCTGCAAAGCAGATTAGCAGAAGCAAGTATGAGAAGGTCTGTTCCTCTGTTCAATATACTTCATTTGGCTGCCGTTTGAAGGGACAATCTCTTGTCACATTCTCAAAGCTATAAAATTTGAAAATAAAAGTTAAAACAGCCTCAAGCTTGAAAACTTTCCAGCATAGAATAGTAAAAGTATAAAAGCAAAACATTAGATAAAGGAACAAAGTATACCGAGCATTTCGCTTCATCCTTTGGGTGTCCAGTTGCCATCATAACTTGAATCTAACTCCTCCTGTTTCGTCTGAAACCACCAACCATTCCAAGCTCTAATCTCATCTCATTTTTCCATCCCACAACTTGTCACTTATGTTCAATTCATTTCTCTGATTTTTCACACCACTTCGTCAATAAAGATGTGAGACCAACAGAGAAAATTATCATCTCTTGTCTCGCATCCACTTTTACACCAAACCAGTCACTCTTCTATCTATATACCCCCAGCAGGCTTCACTTTCATGATAAAAAAAAGCCTTGTATTTTCTCTCAGTAGATTATCTTCTCAACTGTAGTCTCAACAACCTCCACGTTGCCTCCCTATCACTTCTTTAACTAAGTTTTCTTTAGATCAATTTATGATGTATTTGGCTTTTTCTTTTTATTTTCAAGCTTCTCACATTATTATTTTATGATTAAAGATACTTGATCCGCACACGCACACTTTCATATCTTACACCACACTGGTCCCCCCCCCCTTATCAGTTCTTTTGGTATCCATCTTACTCTCTCACACAATATCCTAACACACACCTTACCCAATATCCTAAGTTACTTCATACTCCTATAATTCTTAGTCTCGTCCATCACTCTTACCATAATAACGATGGAACAAATATTCCCGTTAAGATGACCTCTTGTAAACTGTGCTCAGCCACTCAATAGCGCTAATCACCACAGTAATGCAGCAAGAAGCAGTCACCACCCTGAAAACGCCTCAGACTGAGGGGGAAAACTCCATGTTTTAATGGAGAAATCAGACATGTTTGTATACTCCCATTTTAATGAGAATATTTTAAGTATCTTTGCTTTATCCGGTTCCTTTATCGCCCTCGGTATGTCCTCTACAGCTTTTCCTATTCTTGATGTCATTCAGCTCTATCTCCCAATCACATTCAGTACATCTTCAGCATGTTCAGTCTGTCGACCCAGCACTACATTCAGTTCAGTCTGTATCTCTCCATTTGCATCCTTCCGTTTATTAATTAACGTTTAAGAAATCAGACATGTTTGTATACTCTCATTTTAATGAGAATTATCTTAAGTATCTTTGCCATTATCCGGTTCCTTTATCGAACTCGGTATGTCCTCTACAGCTTCTCCTATTCTTGATGTCATTCAGCTCCATCGCCCATTCACATTCAGTACATCTTCAGTATGTTCAGTCTGCCGACCCAGCACTACATTCAATTCAGACTGTATCTCTCCATTTGCATCCTTCCGTTTATTAATTAACGTTTAAGAAATCAGACATGTTTGTATACTCTCATTTTAATGAGAATATCTTAAGTATCTTTGCATTATCCGGTTCCTTTATCGAACTCGGTATGTCCTCTACAGCTTCTCCTATTCTTGATGTCATTCAGCTCC
Source organism: Macrobrachium nipponense (assembly GCF_015104395.2). Lineage (NCBI taxonomy): Eukaryota > Metazoa > Arthropoda > Malacostraca > Decapoda > Palaemonidae > Macrobrachium > Macrobrachium nipponense. Next base: position 14,944,839 of record NC_087221.1, on the reverse strand, counting down.
ATCGCCCATTCACATTCAGTACATCTTCAGTATGTTCAGTCTGCCGACCCAGCACTACATTCAATTCAGACTGTATCTCTCCATTTGCATCCTTTATTCTGGAGTCCGTTTATTAATTAACTTTTAAGTATGCATATACTTTCCTGTACAGCAGCCTATTCCCACAAATTCATTTGCTCACGCTCTTTCCTCTTATTTTTTATCACTTGTTCTTTTCTTCTCTCCTCTTCCCTACCCTGTCCTTCCTCCTCTACACCTGAACAAGATCTATTCTTTGATGCAAATGCACTTCAAATGTTTAAACATTCTCCTTTTTTCCTTCGCTAAACCTCTTATTCCCCCATCCCCACTTATTAATTGTACTCTCCATTCCTCCCCTCCTAAATCCCTTGACCTCATTGCCGAGTTTTACACACGAGTTTTACACACATCCTCATTATTACTCCCACACCTGTCTTTAACCGTAACTCATACTTCATCTGTTGTCTCCTTATGCTATTATCTTTTCATCAAACGCTCTTGTCCTCATTTCTTTGAAAGACACATCTCACAATTTCTACTCCAGTTTAAATATATTCATCTTAACTTTAGCTTCAACTCATAATGATCGGAAATATTTTCAGCCTTTTTCCGCTTCATCATGAAGCCACAAACTTGCTCATCTGTCGCCAATATGCGAACTCATAATCTGGCAAACTCACCTCACCCTTTATCTTGTCCAAATATATCTGAAAATCAAGCCTGACCCAAAATATTTCAGCAGCACTTCCCATTTTCTCTCTTTTTCCACTTCTTTGCATGCATGTTACTTAGCACAACCACCCTTTCTCATTCTCTGAAACGAACCAGGTATAGATTTATCCTAACATATTTAGTCCTAAATCATGAAATCCTTTAATTCTCACCCATCAACAGAGTTTTCCTGACAGTACAACTGCTACACCTTCCTATCTCTACACCTCTCAGGTTGCCAAACACAGTCAGTCTTTATTCCTTGTCATTCCTGCAAACATTGGTCCTCCAATTTTTGTCTCTCTCTCTCTCTCTCTCTCTCTCTCTCTCTCTCTCGAGAGAGAGAGAGAGAGAGAGAGAGAGAGAGAGAGAGAGAGAGAAAGTGGGGAGGTTATTTCTTTCCTCTATAAGACCATACCCCTCCACGAGGCACTCCGTGCCTCTGGTGCGGTGCGTTAGAATGTCAAGCCACCTACTACCGACAAGACAGCAATCAATCAATATATATATATATATGTATGTATGTATGTATGTATGTATATACCAACAGATGTACATACATACACACACACACACACACACACACACACACACACACACACACACACACACATATATATATATATATATATATATATATATATATATAATATATATATATTGTATATATATATATATTATTTGTATGATTTGTATGTCTGTGTCTCTGCATGTCTGTATTTGTCTTTCCATAATTATCCGTTTCCTGGCTGGATTCCAAGATAACTGTTAATTCCCACATATACCGAAAAGAGACTAGTATTGTTACTTGGAGGAAACGCCAAGAAATTGCATTAAAGCTAGTAGCCAGTAATGCATCCTTTCTTAAATATCTGGACAAATATTCTTACTCATTAGCTGTTCTTTGTGATGAAAGCCTTTCAGTGATGACTTATTTAACTTTAGCTTTTGACCTCACAAAAGTGTTGACGTTAGCTTCGTTACCCCAGCTCAAGTAATATATATATATATATATATATATATATATATATATATATATATATATATATATATATATATATATATATATATATGCCATCTTAACTTCTCAAATTCCTTGCAAAATGAGCAAAGCATTTGAGAAGTTAAGAGGGCATTGTGGCTGTTACATTTACATATGTATCTGGTAAAAAATGATCTGTAGATTCTACATATATTATTATTATTATTATTATATATGTGTGTGTATGTATGTATGTATGTATGTGTATGTATGTATGGACATTTATATACATTTATATATTATATATAAATATGCATAAATTTCATAGTATATTTTTTCATTGTCTATCCATCCCCTCTCTCTCATTTCTAGAAAATTCAAAATCTTCGCTTTCCCTTACTTGCACATAGTTTCTCTCTCTCTCTCTCTCTCTCTCTCTCTCTCTCTCTCTCTCTCTCTCTCTCTCTCTCTCTCTCCTCGGCACACTAATTTTGATTGCAGAGGCTACACCAAAGACATCTTTTGCATGGAAGTGGCTTTTTGAGAAACCCGCTAATTAAGAAAACTAATGAGAAAGAACCCAGGCCTTTTCAATTCCTGCCGGGCTGAAAAGAGCAAAAAGGAGAGAGAGAGAGAGAGAGAGAGAGAGAGAGAGAGAGAGAGAGAGAGAGAGAGAGAGATCCTTTCCCGGTGAAGTTTTCTCCTGCAGATAAAAGATAAAACAAGACGTGTTCATCGACAGGGGAGATAGCGTGTGCAAGACGCCAAGAGTTTGAAACGAAATAGTATCAGACATGAGACATTTTAGTTTTCGATTTAATTTTAGCGTTCTCGGATTTGATTCTCTTATTAGTTCAAAAATGTTATTTTTATTTTCTTCTGTTATTTGTTTAAAAAGTTTTATTTTTATTTTCTTCTATTAGTTTAAAATTTATTATTAATATTATTATATTATTATTATTATTATTATTATTATTGTTGTTGTTGTTATTATTCATGCGCTCAAATTCTTGCGGGTTGCGGAACAAGCCAAAGGGTAATTTAGTTTTCTAAAGAAGAATCCGTTTGAAAGGCAATTTTTAAAGTCTAAATGAAAGGTAATATTCTTATGTGTCAGTCAGTCAAGAACTTCGACTTTTATCTTCAGAAACGTTAACGAAAACAAAGACTTTCAGGTTCATCACGAA
>NC_087221.1:14934438-14936938 GCF_015104395.2 Macrobrachium nipponense | reverse complement strand
CTTACCTCTTCCAAAAGGGAGGAGGTAGGCGGTAAAATGGTAAGAGGCTGAGATGGTGCGGAAGAAACTTCGGGCTCTGATACTGGGTCAGGGCCAGGTTCGCAAATCGAAAGGATGTCAGGCTGACCAGAGACAGCGGGACTAAGAGAGACAGTGGGTGCAGGGCTGGAAGCTGGCAGAGTGGCTTGAGCTAGGATACTCTCCTTACGGGCCTTCTCCCGCTTGATGTCGAGTTCCTTCTCCTTGAGAGCGAGCTCATGCTTTCGCTCCTCTTCCCTTGCCTTCCTTTCTGCTTCTCTTTTTTTTCTCTCTGCTTCTCCGGCTTTTCTCTGGTTTTCCCTTTCTTCCTTTTCTTGCAGGCGCGCGGCAGCCTGCTGCTTTAATCCTTTACTGGTCTAGTGCTGGTCCAGTGTAACCGGCCTCCTTGGCCAGAGTTATGAGGGCTCCGAGCTTCTCTAGCTCTCTGGCAAAGAAGTCGCGGGAAGCAGGGGAAGACATTTCCCTTAGGCTACAGTAGAGGCTCGGAAGAAAATGAAAATAATGGCCAGGAAAGGGTACTGAATGGAATAGGAGTGCCTACTGTGGAAAGTGGCACTCACTTGGAAAGGTGTTCTGCGACGTGGTAGAGAAAAAGTCTGAGAAGACTGGGTGCTCTGTGGCACTTGGGAAGTGTCCCGTAAGTTGGTGGCACTTCTGGATTGGCACCTTCTAAAGAGGTGGAAAAATCAAATGGAGTGTACGGCGTACGGCACACTTAAGGGCGTTCCTAAGTTGGGAGACGCTGGAATGGGCTACCTGTAGGTCCAAATACAGGTGCAACGGCAACTTATGAGGAGGCGTTCCTTGGTTCAGTGATCCAAATGGTGGATACTCTATAATGAATGAGCGTTCCGTAGGACGGACACGCAGGTATAGGGCTACCTGTACGTCTGTACAGGTGCGCGGCACTTATGAGGAGGCGTTCCTTGGGCAGCACTAGTAGTGCTGGTATTGCGGCACTTTGGGGAGGCGTTCCCTTAGGAGTGTTCCGAAGGATCACTGACCCTTGTACACGGACACACTAATTACTTGGGCGTTCCGTAAGGACGGACACGCAGGTTTAATGGCTACCTGTACGGCCTGTACAGGTGCAATGGCATTTATGGAGGCGTTCCTTGGAGCACTGGTATCGTGCTGGTGTGTCCCGGACACTACATGCAGTATACTTAAATATACTGAAGTGAAATGGCACTCTGTTCGGGGCAGAGTGTAATGGTGGAGGAGAGAAAGTAAAAGGTGGGAGTACTTCAGCGGCCAGTCGGTGAACAGTGTCAAGAATTAGTGGCACTGTAAAATGATAAGACCTGACGTGCATAGTGGTGGCCAGTCCTAAACTGGTAACGACTTCCCTGTCTGGAAGTAATGAATTGGCGTGGCACACTGTGCGAATTGTGCTTGCGGTATACGCAAGTCTTTCGTGATAAAGAAAATGAAAAGACCACTCGGGCAACGACAGGTAATGGAAATTTTAGAAATGCTCAGTCACTCGCTGAAGTACTCGATAAATGAAACAAATAAATGTTTGCAAACTGCAATGGACACATGCGCGTACGTATCACGCTGTGTAAATGAAAGACACAAGAGACTAAAATAAGGTTAATTCGGCATGCTATAATTAATGGTAAGATGTAGTACTCTTGGCTTCGTGAATAATGGATTCTGGTTTCTCTCTCTCTCTCTCTCTCTCTCTCTCGGAGAGGGTGAAAATGATATATGAATGAACTCCCTTATATTTGAATTGAACTACTAATGTTCGTTTAATATGACGCAACTTGCGTTAAATTATCTACTTACGTTAACGTTTACTGAAAGAATTGCTTTTGAAAACGTTTTTATGAAAATGATAACGCGCTCGCGTTGATCGATTTTTACGTTAATGTTAGCGGCTTGCGCTTATGAAAATGATTTGCGTTTCAATATGAATTTCACAAAGACGCGTTTTACGTTAACAATTCTTGCAAGTGACTCTACTTTTAAGATTTACGTTAACTTTACGTAAGGACAAGTGAAAAATTACGGTAAGGATTTGAAAACGATGTTAGCAAACAATTGTAAATGAGGTTACGTTAAGTGAAATGAAATTTTCGCTCAGCGCGCGAGTGAGCGATGCGAGGTGGAACACGTGAGGCGAGAAGAGCGGGTTAGCACCACGGTGTGCTAGCATTGATGGCGAATCAGCTGATTCCCTGTAAATGCGAGGCGATTTACAACACGAACGTTTAGTTTCTTATTCAAGGCGAATTACGTTAATTTCTCTGGCAGGACGATAGATACTAGTACCGAGATCGATATTATTTACGTTAAAACTTCGAGACTTACGTTACTTTGCTTAAATGGTTTAGATAATTCTGAAAGGGATAAAAACATGGCTGCCGCTGTGAGCGAAGACGAAGGCTGGTTGAGACCGCGCAGGCGCGAGAGAGCGCGAAGCTGAATTAGCTGAGAGGTAAGCGGTTACCAA
>NC_087221.1:14914438-14929438 GCF_015104395.2 Macrobrachium nipponense | reverse complement strand
ATATAGATGAGAGTGACTTAACGGCTCACTTTCATGATTTAGCTAGGGTTTCCCTTCATCCATTCATGTGAAACATTTCCAATATCCAAACTCACCTTGCATAACCTATAACTGATTCACTTAAGGTAGATTCTCGGATGAGCCTTATTCTTACGAGACGTTTGTTTGGTGGCTGCTGATTGGCTGGTACCGGGAGGTAGGCAGCTCCCAGCCAATCAGCGGCCGCCAAACTAACGTCTCGTAGGCATAGGGCTCACTCAAGAATCTACCTTAAGTGAACCAGTTATAGTCAGCCACCTAGTTACATTAGCACTTAAGCGTCACACTTGTAAACCCGTCAGCTCCGGGCGCATTTCCATCTATCAGCCTTCTGCTTTTGCCACATGACGTCCTAACAGACCTTTTTGTAAGAATTTTGAAATTGACGCTAACCCTCTCTTCCTTGACATCATTCAAAGTTGGTACTTGTTAATATTCTTCATTCAACAATCATAAATTCAAAACGCACTGCATTGATTCAGGAATGAATTTTCTTCAGACCATGTTTTCCTTATACACACACACACACACACACACACACACACACACACACACACACACACACACATATATATATATATATATATATATATATATATATATATGTATGTATATATATATGTATATGTATATATATATATATGTATATATATATATATGTATATATATATATATATATATATATATATATATATATATATATATATACCCCAGCAGCTAGGTCGATTCTCAAGCAAGCCGACAGACTTCAGGCATACTCTGTAAAATTGCTGTATACCTCTCTTGCTTTAGGCATTCTGTTATGTACCTAGCAGTGAGTTGGCTTTGATGGGTCATAATGAGGGTTGAAGCACCATTATCCTAAAACGTTTGCTCGTTATAAGGGAAAAGAGTTCGTAAAAGTATTTCACTGCTGCCTTGTCAGATCAAGATTTCTGATTATTAGAAGGGAAATTCATTACCTGTACGTACAAGCAGATACGAACACTTATCAAAGCAGCGAGGAAAGATGGAAAATTTGAGGGCGCACGAGGGACCGGACTTGGCCCTGTTCGAAATCTCATTCATTTCCCTGGTGAGTGATTGCAAAATTCAGTTTGAAGGGGCTCTGATAAATGAAGTTTGGCAGCAACAAGAGATTTTATTTTTGATACTGAAGTTTTTGGAAATCTTCTTACGCGAGTTCTTTTGACCTAGTTTTACTGTTGTTTTTCACTGTCTTTCGCTCACGTTGTTTACTGAATTTCTGTGGATACTAGGTTTGGATGTTGTTCATCTTGATTATTATTATTATTATTATTATTATTATTATTATTATTATTATTATTATTATTCCTCTCACATTCACTTCTTTATAGAAAGTAACTTGTAAAATAATTTTTTTACAAATTATCTATCACGATCGTTATTGCCATAAGGCGATTAAAATTTTATATATATATATATATATATATATATATATATATATATATATATATATATATATATATATATATATATTCTATGTGTGTGCGTGTGTTTGTGTGTGTAAAATACAAATTATGATAGAATATAATTCATTTTGCATATCACTTTTTGATACTATCAAACATTACGGCCGAAATATCCCATACAAGTAGTACCACTATACACTGACAATACCTTACACGCAAATGAAATTTTGAATAAGTGATCAGTCCTATTTTGTACGGTATTATGGAGAAGATGAGAGACGAGAGAGGAGGAGCGAGAGAGAGAGAGAGAGAGAGAGAAGGTGGGGGTCCGGGGCGGGGGATATTGTTGAAAAACCACCGTTCGTTCAAACTAATAATCTTGTGTCATGCGTTTTCGGCTTTATGCAGATTACTGTTTGCATTATTACCTGCTACAGTTCTATAAAAAAAACTTTTTTATTAGTTCTTTTTATCTGATGATTATTCTCTTACAATGATTTCGTTTTTTTTTATATATTGCTATTTTCTTAAAATACCGGCTTGATTAAAAATCAGTAATCGTTTAAAACACCCGATGTTTACTTAGCTGTATAAGTTAGAATTTGCACTGTAAGCACATATTTCGATGCCAACAATACCGTCTTCAGGTAAGGTTATCATTGAACATACGGCGGCTGGTTGGTTTAGATTAAGCTGACCTCATGCCACCAAGAGACTTGCCAGCAAGTTCAGTAAGGTGCTAAAGGTCACAGGATAACTAGTTTGGACCTTTGCACTCTCCAACCAACTGAAAATGACAGCACTCTGGAATAAGTTTGTCGGTACAACTGAAAATGTAACACTTATTTTCCCGATGCTCACTGCTCTCACTACTGATTAGCAAAGTCATAGCTCTGGCCAAGGTTTAAAGAATACGATTTTCTTGACTTTGGCTCGGGTAGTCTTGGTCTTACACTACTGAGTCCCGCAAAGGGTCCTTTTCATTCCTTCGATCCTAATCTCGGCATCCAAGGCTCTCTGCCCCCTGGAGGATGGGAGGATATATTATGATACTGTCTCGATATTTAGGTTGGGCTGCTGTGATTTGATAGGTATGGCCTCTGCAGTTGGTCAGTCTTTGAGTAGCGTTATCCTGTCCGCTTACTACTGCTGCTGCTGCCGCTGCCAGCAGTAGTTCATGGACTAGGGCAGTGGTTTCCAACCTGTGGGGCATGCCCCCCTGGTGGGGCTCGAAGGGCTGCCAGGGAGCGGCCACCAATACTTGATGAAGGGGTTAATTATATCTGAAAACTATTAATTATGATGGGATTCAGAATTTCAAAATACTGCGAAAATATTTCAGATATAAATATGAAATTTAGTTGTCCATAAATTTATAAACTATTTCAAATTCTATATTAATGAATTAATATATATATATATATATATATATATATATATCTATATATATATATATATATATATATAATATTGTGAATTATTGACATGTGCCGACTATGCCAGTAAATTACAGTATTTAAAGAATGGGGAGGGGACGTGGCGCAGAGAATGTGACATTCAATGAAGGGGGGCGAGAATTAGAAAAGGTTGGAAGCCACTGTACTAGGGCATTTTGTCAAGCAGGAAGGTGACTTCTTATGATACTGCAGATGCCTTCTGAGATGGCAGTATGACCAATACAGGTGGCTTTGGAGGACCCTTAAATCCTCGGTGGTTCATGAATTCATACCCTACTTGTTTTGGCTGCTGTTTCCTTTTTGGTGTGGCAGAGCTGTCTTTATCTTTAGGTTTGGGACAATAATATGATCCTTATGACTGTATTTTGATCGGGAGTGATGGTGCTGCCTCCTCTGAAAAACATTCGAAACGAGTGCTTTCAGTGACAAGGGAACTAGTCCATACAACAGCGTGGTTTCGAAGGATTAAAACTTGAACAACGGTAGTAGTATATCGAGAGAGAATAAGGGTGATAGGATTGGAATGACGTAGTGGGAAAATAAAACTGGAATGCGAATGAAATTATGGTAATTGTAGAAAAATAGCGATATAATGAAATAATGACCAATTGTAAGAATTAACTAGCAAAAGTTAAGTATATCTGAGTTTAACCAGACCACTGAGCTGATTAACAGTTCTCCTAGGGCTGGCCCGAAGAATTACATATTTTTGCGTGGCCAGGAACCAGTTGGTCACCTAGCAACTGGACCTACAGCTTATTGTGGGATCCGAACCACATTATATCGAGAAATGAATTTCTATCACCAGAAATAAATTCCTCTGATTCCGCGCTGGCAGAGCCGTGAATCGAACTTCGGACCACCGGATTGGCAGCCGAGCGCGAAAATCACTCGTCCAAAGAGGAACTATTAACAAGCAAATAATGTGCCGAAGTTTCTTTGGAGCAATCGAGTTTTCTGTACAGCGTATAATCAGCGGGGCATGAAACCTGAACCACGGGCCGGTGGTGGTCTGACCTATATCGTTGCCAGACGCACTATTATGGATAAATTTAAAATTAAATAAGATAACAACTACTGAGGTGAGAGGGCTGCAATTTGGTATGTTTGCTGACTGGGGGAGGGGGGGGGGGGGGGGGGGTGGGGGGGGGGGGGGGGGGGGGTGGGGGGGGGGGGGAGTGTGGACGGACAGACAAAGCTGGCACAATAGTTTTCTTTTCAGGAAACTAATAAAAACGGGTTATTTTCGAACGGTAGAAGATAATTATTCAATGAGAAGGCTAATAAAACTCAAACATCACAATTTTATTCATTTTGAACTAACTGATTTTCAACGATAATTGTTGAGGAGAAAAATTGAGTATTGAATGCTAGCGCGCACGCACACACGCACATACGTACATACATACTTATGTGTGTGTGTATATATGTATAGATAAATTATGATAGTTCTCAAACTGTCACACTTTTGGATGTGTTTGCCACTACAAGCATAGAAGTCAATAAAAGAAGAAACTTTTTCCCTCAGTGGTTGGATTCGAACCCTTGCACATTAATACGAATAAGTTTACCTTTTAGTCCACTGTGCTTAGAGAAGGATGTGTGCGTGGTTCTTTGTACGTGTGTATATATATATATATATATATATATATATATATATATATATATATATATATATATATATAATGGTAACTTTATACCAGATACGTATGTAATTGTAATAACCTCAATTCCTTATTAACCTCTCGAATTTTTCACGCTCTTTGGATATGCTTGTCACTACAAAGCCTTCGATGCAAGTGAAAGAAATATGAAGCAATTATGATGTCGGGTAGCTAGAATCGAACCCGCGCCCATAATCACAACAAGTTGTGTGTGTATAAAGAAATATGTCATATTTTCTGATGGCAGTAATTCATTAAATTAATTTCTAATTCTATCATAATTCTATCAGTTTATTCTTTATGCTCATTTACAAAGTAATATCCACAAAACTGCTGTTTCCTCAACAATGTTTAAATATCAGATCAAGAGGTTGGACTATATACGAGCTAATAATCACAAAGAACCGTTTAGTCCCTCTACCGCCCCCGACCCCACCCCGTAAATCATGGCCAAATGATATCTTTGTGAAATTTATCCCTCGGTAACCTCTTCTGGCAGCTGCCCATACCTATTATCCTTATCAGCCATAAGACACCATGTAGAATATGAAGCTCCTGGGAGAGAAGAACTTGCGAGAGGAGCGAAGGCTCCTAGGGCAGGATTCCCGCGCGACCCGCCCTTCGAAACGCCCTTATGGTCCGGTGAGGCTACAAGCCCTTCAGCGCTGACGGCTTTTCTGGTTATTGAGTTTACTACACCAAAAGGTCTCCCGTCCATATTCTCCTTCCCCCTCATCCTCTCTCTCTCTCTCTCTCTCTCTCTCTCTCTCTCAAATCGTTCTTCTATGTAATCTGTTTCATCTTCCTTCGCATGCATTCAAGTACTTCAAGAGTTTTTAAGTGGGATATATAAACCTATAATGCAAAAGCATTACTGGATACTTTGATTATAATTACATTGATAATACTAATCTATTTAAGCTATAGGCGGTATACCGTAAAAGTGGTATTCAAATACAATGGAATTACGGCAACAAGAGAATATGGGTGGCCGTGTCTTCACTGTTTACAAGGATATACTATCGACTAGGAATAAAAATGCTGAATGTAAAAACATCCGTAGTCATAAAACTACAATATTCATATCGATACCTTACCTTACAGACCTTACAGACCTTACATCTTGTTCGGGTTGCCCCAGGTCCCTCAGTGTGAGGCACCTCTAATGTCTACCAGAGAGTTGCTAGTACATCTTCCGTATATTTTGCATCTTCCAATCTTGGATGGTCTGGGATGCAGTTTAGATATTTGTCGAGCTTATTCTTAAACACATCTACGCTCACTCCTGATATATTCCTCAGATGAGCTGGCAACGCATTGAATAGACGCTGCATTATCGATGCTGGTGCGTAGTGGATTAATGTCCCCTGTTGTGCTTGTTCCTTCTTTTTCCTGGTATAGTTTTGGGCACTATTAATCTACCTCTGCTTGCTCTTTCTGATATTTTTAGTTCCATGATATTTTCTGCTATTCCTTCTATCTGTTTCCATGCCTGAATTATCATGTAGCGTTCTCTTCTCCTTTCTAGACTATATAATTTTAAGAATTGTAGTCTTTCCAGTAGTCTAGGTCCTTAACTTCTTCTATTCTAGCTGTAAAGGACCTTTGTACACTCTCTATTTGTGCAATATCCTTTTGATAGTGTGGGTACCATATCATATTGCAATATTCAAGTGGACTACGAACATATGTTTTATAAAGCATAATCATGTGTTCAGCTTTTCTTGTTTTGAAAGTGCCGTAACAACATTCCCATTTTTGCTTTACATTTTGCCAACAGAGTTGCTATTTGATCATTGCATAACATGTTCCTATCATCATCACACCAAGGTCTTTAACTGCTTCCTTATTTGTGATGGTCTCATTATTAGGTCCCTTATATGCATATAGCTTTCTTTCTCTGTCTCCATAATTTATTGATTCAAATTTATCAGAGTTAAATACCATCCTATTTACCTCTGCCCAATCATATACTTTGTTAAGGTCTCTTTGTAGAGCGTTCCTATCTTCATCACAAGTAATTTCTCTACTTATTCTTGTGTCATCTGCGAAACTACTCACTACCGAATCCTTCACATTATTGTCTATGTCTTCAATCATAATAACAAACAGTATTGCAGCTAACACCGTACCTTGCGGCACACCGGATATTACCTTGACTTCATCCGATTTCTCGTCGTTTGCAATAACTATCTGTTTTCTGTTGTGTAAAAATTCTTTTAACCATCTTCCTACTTTATCCACGATATTGTGTTTTCTAATTTTTCTTCGCTAATATATTTATGGTCTACTTTATCAAAGCTTTTGCAAAGTCTAAATAAACCACATCTGGTTTTTTCATTTCCGCTTTTCATATTTTTGAATATGTTCTCACGGTGGACTAACAGTTGGGTTTGTGTACTTTTTTCCGGGTACGAAACATGTTGTCCTTTATTAAACAAATTATTTTTTTATTAAATGTTTCATAATATTTTTCTTCATTACCCTTTCATACACTTTCATAATATGTGATGTTAGACTCACAGGCCTATAATTACTTGCCTCTAGTCTTGATCCACTTTTGAAAGTAGGGGTAATATATGCTAATTTGTGCTCATCATAAATCTTGCCTGTATCTACACTTTGTCTTAATAATATTGCAAGTGGCTTTGCGATAGAATGAACTACTTTCTTTAACAAAATAGCAGGAATTCCATCAGGCCCTGCAGCAGCTCCATTTTTAATTTCATTAATAGCCTGCACAATATCAGCTTCATTATATCTATGTCAGCTAAATATTCACTATTTTCATCCCTTACTTCTATATCATTATCTTCATTATCTATTCTAGGGGTGAATTCTCTCTTATATCGTTCTGCCAGTATGTTGCAAATTTCCTTTTTTTCATTCGTTAATCTCCCTTCAATTCTCAGAGGGCCTATTTCTATTCTTCTTTTATTCATCTTCTTCGCATATGAGTATAATAGCTTGGGGTTTTGCTTGATATTTAATAGGGTTTTTTCTTCCAAGTCCCGTTTTTCATTTTCTTTTGATTGTAGAAAATCTTTTGTTCTGCATTTTCTATCTTACTTTTAGTTCTATAACTTTCCATGCATTTTTTTCTTTTGCAAGACCTTTTTTCCACTTTCTGATTTTCTGGAACAAGATCCTTCTGTCTCTTGGTATGCATGAATGATGTTTACTTTTCTTCTTCGGTATATATTTTTCCACTATTTTCTCCAATATTTTATATAATATCTCCGTATTTACCCTTATGTCATCACTTACGAAAATGTTATCCCAATCTTTGTTTAATTCTTCATTAATTTCTGACCATTTTGATATTTTTACTGTAGAAGTTGTATTTTTCCATATCCTTCCCACTTTTTCATTTCTTGCTTATCTCTATTTTCACTTGCTTTGGAATGAACTGTTAATTCTATGACATTATGGTCTGAAATATTCGCATTATAAACTATTATTTCTTTAACATAATTCATCTCGTTCACAAATACTAGGTCTAAAGTATTTTCCTTTCTTGTTGGCAGGTGATTTATTTGTTGAATGTTTGTTATTCTAGTAGCATATCTAATAGCTTTTCAAATTGCCTCTTATCTTCTGCACTACTATTACTCTCTTTTTTATATGTATAAGTACAACCACAATCTCCTATTCTGTTCTTCCATTCTACGAAAGGAAAGTTGAAGTCACCAGATAGGAGAATAGTCCAGTCCTTGTGATTTCTACATATATCATCCAATTTTTCATTATTAAGTCAAACTCTTTAGTATTAGGAGGTCTATATATTACTATGTTCATCAATTTTTCAGATTCAAATTCTAACCGCTATTAGTTTCACATTCTGAGTTACTATATTTCTCATATATTTTTCCTTGTTTTTTGTCTTTCCCATATATTGCGGTTCCCCTTGATTCCTATTTTTTCTATCTGATCTATAAGTTTGGAACCCTTTTATTGATCATCATTCCCAGTCTCTTGGGAATACCAGGTTTCACTTATATTCATTATATCTATTTTCTTTTCATTTTGGGGTTAGTTCTTCTAAGTACTCTATTTTCTTTTTGAGTTACTCGTAACTAAACCCTGCGCATTCATCACTATGATGGTTTGCGTGTTTTCCACCTTCATTTAATACTGGTAGTAATAAGGATTTTCCCATGTCTCTTTCTGTTCTGGTATGTTGTTCTTTTTTTCATTTCCAGAAATTCTGACATTAAAAAATCCAACTTTTCCATAATATTTGATCTTCCTTCATCATAATTATTCATTTTGTGTCTGAATCTGCAATTTTCTCCGTTTCTGCAATATCCTCTTGCATAATAAATACAGTTATTATCTCTTGAGTAGAATTTCGGAGCTGATGCTTTGAAATTTTTTGCTGACACCTCTGCATATCTCATTGGTGGTTTGCTTTTCTCTCTTACCTGATATTCTTGATTTCTCTCTTTATTTGTTTCTTTCTTATTTTGGATTTTATTACTTGGTTGGTTATTTATTTGATTATGATTCATGGCTACAGGGTGCATATATTTGCATTTTTTGTCGAACTTACATCCTTTTCCTTCTTTTAGGTTTTTAACATATTTTTTGGATGCAGATCTCTGCAATCATCCCCATATCCATCTAAGTATGCACATTTACCATATATTTCATAGTTTTGACATATCTTAGGATGTTTGTAGTAACATCTTTCTCCAAATCTGCAATTCCCTCTTTTCAAAAGGTTGCAGATTTTGTCTTTCTTGTCTATTTTTTCCTCTTTCCCGTCATTGTATAGATCTTGGGTAGAGCCTCTTCGGGATTTTGTTGTTTTCTGTTGTCATATCGTAATTTATTTCTTCGTAGGTTATGCTGCTTTATTGCCTCATATGTAGTATCAATGAGTATCTCTGCATCCATACTTTTATCTTGTTCTTTGTTTTCCTTATTTTTTCTGTCATTTCATTTTTGTTTACTTCTCTTCCGTTTTCCTCTTCTTCTTTTTCTTCTTCTTCTTCCTCTTCTCTTCTTCTTCATCCTCAACTATTTGTACATTTCAATCTTGATTTAATAACATTGTCTATCCATGATAGACATGTTTGAACAAAAAATTCTTGTATCTTTTCTCAAATCTTGTATTACCTCAGCACACTGTGGATGGGTCGGAATGTTGCATGCAGCACATTTTCTGATTAGGTTTTGTGGATTGACTATGCTATACCAAACCTTACACAGTTTGCATGCTTTTGGCATTCTTTTTCCTAATGCATCAATTAGGATATTCACAAGATTCACCTTATTCATTTTCTTTGTCGGAATATGTTGGTTTATGTATATTTTCTTTATGAGTCTCTTGACCACTTGGATTTTATTTGGAACTTCTTCAATTATTTTCAAGATGTTTTCATTAGATTTGTTCCAGTTTGAAGGATTATATCCTTCTAATATATCTATGAATGCTTTTGTATCTTTTTTTGGTTAGGACTGTTGCTGATTTCATAGATGAGAAAGCCAGTTCCCTTCCTGCTACCTCATCGTATTGCGAATCTGCTAGACACGCCAAATTACGCCACCTCTTCCCGCAGTTGGAACTTGCTGCCCATCTTGTTCTGATTTATAGTATTACACTTGAAAATAAACTAACTTAGAAGACGCTTTATCCTACTATTTTCACACTAATCTTATCACCGATAGTTCACGAACACTTCTAGATATTTCTCAAATTCTAGTCGTATGTTAAACTTGTGATATCTGTTGATTAATCTGACTTCACGCGGGTACGACTCACCAAGCAAGATGGCTACTTACGGGAGCTTTGGCAGCTTAACAGAACCTTGTTATCTTGTGCTCATCATTGTTAAAAATACCTTTTCATGTGTTTTCAGGGAAGTTCGAATGCTTTTTCGAGGTTGTCTTCTAACGGAAGTCATATTTTCATCGTGACGTGTTCACAACTATTTATTACATAAGGATAGTTATTTCCGAGCCTTTTCATGGCACTGAAGAATAAAGCTTTTCACTTTGAGGAAGGAAGAAGAGTCGGGAAACGGTTTGGATGAAGAGGGAAATGAAAGCACAAACGCTTTGGACATGTATATATATGTGTGTGAGTATGAGTGTAAATGTATGCATATAGACATGCATCCATACATACATGTATATACAGATATATATATATATATATGTATGTATTTATGTATATATATATGTAATAATTATATATGTATATATACATACATATATATATATCTATATATATATATATATATATATATATATATATATATATATATATATATAGTATATATATATATCATCCAATAAGAGGTCAAGGATATTCCCCATCATGTAACATGTGAAGAGGCAAAACAGCTGAATACATTGGGTTGCTTTATTGTTGCCAACGTTTCAAGACTATGGTCTCATTTTCAAGGCATCATGAAAACCAAAAATAGATAAATTACTAACTTGTCCAGCAAGATTAACATAAATTGTCACATACAAATAAGCACGAGAAAAAATATAAAATATAAAAATAAAAATAGCTAAAAACACACAATGTATTAAACACTAAGTAGAAAATTTTTTTAAAATTAAAAAAAAAAAAAAAAATATATATATATATATATATATATATATATATATATCATATATATATATATATATATATATATATATATATATATATATATATATATATATATAAAACTGGCAACAATAAAGCAACCCAATGTATTGAGCTCTTTTGCCTCTTCACCTGTTTTACACACACACACACACACAGCTTTATATATATATATATATATATATATATATATATATATATATATATATATATATGTATATATATGACTGGTAAAAATGTTCTGTTATAACAGAATTCCATCTGATAAAAAGAGCCCATAAAAACACCAAAACATAGAGAGAGAAATACTATATTTCCGAGACTGCTGTCTCCCTCTTCATGTAGAAGAGGGAGACAGCAGCTCTCTGAAATATAGTATTTCTCTCTCTATATTTTGGGTTTTTTATTGGCTCCTTTTATTATATATGTGTATATATATATATATATATTATATATATATATATATATATATATATATATATATATATATACATGTAGGTATATGAGCGAGAGTCAAAGTCATAGCAGCATTGTAGTCACTCATTTTCATAGTATCCCAAAGCTTATAACAATTTTTTAATATATATTATATATATATATAATAAATAAATATACATGTCAGCGTATACGAGCAGAGTCAAAGTTCATTAGCAGCATCTGTAAGTCACTCATTTGTCATCAGTATCCAAAGCTTATAACAATTTTTTAATAGGAGTGGTATAATCGAAAGTCCATTCATTGGAATATAGTTTTACACTTATTTGTGAAGACTTTTCAAAACAAATACAGTCTAATCTTCAGCAGTATATAAACACAGATACGTGGAATATTTTGAGAAAACTAAGGTGCAAGGAGAAAGGTGACTACGAATAAAAATTCAGACTTGGGGATGAACTCGAGCCAAAAACCAGAATGCATGCATTGAAGACCGAGATAGAGGAGGAAATGGCCAAGTAGGCGTTGACCAATCACCGGATAGAAAAAGTTGCCGCAGGGTCAGGTGGAAAACTCAGATGTTTTAAACGCGTCCTGAAATAGTGGAGCATAGGAAAGGAAAGAAATTTCTCATTCTCGAGGTTTGTTGAACGCTTCTCTTCTTCCTGGGGCTAGACTCAGATTCGGCGATTTCCTTCCCTCTGATGAAAATGTCTCTCTCGAGGCCAAATCCATTTCAGGCACTGCAATGTTGTTTTACGGTGTCATCCTGGAGGTTGCAAGTGAGACACCTCGACAGATGGGTATTATTTATTTGGTAATTTGTCGCGTTGTTTGGACGAATTTGAAGTTTGATCTTGACAGAAAACAGGCACTGTTTCACCGTCATTGGTCTGGTCAGTGTTTTCCTTGATATATCATGCTTTCATTTTTCATATGGCCCTCTCGACCTGATGTTGGAAAAACTATTGCAACTCAAGTTGCTGGGTAGCTGTGCCGAGTTCCTTGTCAGTAGCAGCCCAGTAAATGCACAGGTAGGAGCAGGTCGGATGAATGTGTTGCCGATGGTCTCAAGGTATGAGAGAGGCATCACTAGCATTCAGTGTTCGTGGCTTTCACATATATCGAACTTGGTATATTAGCAAAGTAGACGCTCAGTGCCCTTATTGGCATTTGCATAATCCAATGCTTCATGGATAATGATGTATTGGAATCTTTTTGGCATAACGATAGGTTCCACTTTGAGTGTGCACTTTTGCCAATTCACGTCACCATCGTATATTATGCTGATTCATTTGTAAAACCTCTGACACTGATGTCTTCAACGACTTGAAAGGCCTTTGAATAGGAGTCTGGTCTGCGCTTCATATCGCCACAGAAAGACTAACAATCAACTTCCTTTCATAAATTCCCTTCACAAATATACAAACTTAGTTATAGTAGATGAAGGCTTTGAATTTGACGTATTTTTTTTTATTGTATTACACTTACCTTTTGTTATACCTTAACCTTTCAACATTTTTGAAATAAATATATAATATATACGAGAGTATATTGTCAACATATCTCTTTTACCTTGACTTCCCTTATTTAGCTATTGGGGCTGTTTTCCATTATTTTCAATTGAAGTAGTGATGTAGGGTTTTTACAAGAGGTTAAGACACAGTGCAAACAGTACTAATTCTAGAATGAAAATGTAATGAGAAGTGTAAGACATGTCAATTCTAAGAATCCAGTAGAGGCTAGCGACGTCAGTATAACTCAAATGGTGCAATGTTGGCATTGCTAAATGGTGTTCGCAGCGTCCCTTCGGACTCTGGCTGCATCCATTGTCTAGACTTTTACCTTCCTTCCATACCTGCGTCTGGTTTTTTTTAAATTCAATAATAGTGTCTAACCTGCCTAACTATGAGATCCTAATGCAACTGTGGGGTTTACTCCCACTCTCTTTAGATCTTTGAACTTTATCTCCTTTATAATTTGGATCTATTTATCTTGCTGTCCAACCACTTAAGCTCCCTTTTTGCCTTGTATTGAGCACTGAAAGGCCGACATTGCCCGGTGCTTGGGCCTGACAGCCTAAATTTCGTAAATTAAAGTGATTCTGAAAAAAAGGGACGAGAGCAAGAATAAAGGGACAATTGTGAGTAAAGAAGTTAGTTTCTAAATTTACCCGTTTTAAAATAGTCGTTTCAAGAAGTTTTGAATAAATAATGAAATATATTACATTTAACGCACAGTCTACCATTCACAGAAAATAATGAAGACTGAAATAACGGAGCCTCTAAAGGGAACGAAGAATGTTAGTTTTTGAAAGCAAGTAGCTTTAAGAACAGTTGAACGCTACCAAGAAGCCATAATCTTTGTGTAAGGAATGAAGGTCAGAAGACTGCCATACTGTTATATCACACTGCGTGGGGTAGTAGCAAAATATATAGTAATGACTTAACAAATATTTCCACGAAAATGTTAACGTAGTCCTGCCGGAAAGTAAATTACATGCATTAGACATGTGTACTTTGTGTACACCGGGAAAAAATAGAAGTTGCATAAGCAGGTTAATCGAGGAAAGAAAGTGCCTGGTAAAGAACCCTTCCGTGTTCTGAAGTAATTCAGAGCACTTCAGTTTGGAAAATCAGGAATCTACGAAGGATCTAGGTGACACCTTTCTTCACCTGTTGAATCAGGACCTTACTCCTTGACTCAACACCTGTATTTTCATGGAGTCTCCAATACTTTGTGCTACCTCTGGTCCTTCGATCAGCAAACGTTCAGTCTGGTCAGGAAGTAGATGAGTAGTCACAAGAAGAGCAATTCGCTGTTGGTATATAAGCCAATTGAACATCGGGGGCAGGGCGGGGCGGGGTAGGTAGTACGTCGGGCGTACATCATCAACCTATAAATAAATGCTGAAAACCTGAAGGGGAACAAAACACCTGGCACTCTTGTGGCAAGGGGGATAAAGGCACACAAAATACACAGACACACACACATGCATACATGCATATATATATATATATATATATATATATATATATATATATATATATATATATATATATATAGACATACATACACATAAATACACACATATATATATGTATATTATATATTTATATATATGTATATATGTGTGTGTGTATGTGCATATTGATAATTAGTAGTGAAAAGCATTTTGGGAAATCATATACGGTTTATGTCAAAGGATTTTAATTTTAAATCATTTTATTGGCATGGAAAGAGTCTCCTTCAAATTTCCCATTTTTGAAAAGTTTATAATTCCATGAGGGTCTGAGCATGAAAAAAAGGGCTTATTTATTTCACTATAGAAAAGAGATTGGAAAAACATTGAGGGAATATAATAATAT
>NC_087221.1:14899438-14909438 GCF_015104395.2 Macrobrachium nipponense | reverse complement strand
TATGATGGTATACCAAGCCTCAACGACCTGCGTAGAGAGGTGACCAAAGAGCTTAAGGAAATGGAGTTTGAGTCTCAGCTTTTTTGCGATTTGCTGAAATCATACCCTTTAAGAATGCAGGCTGTGGTACAGGCAGATGGAGGCCACACAAAATATTAAATACTCAGAGAAAAGCTTAAATAAACACCTGTTCTGAATTACTTTTGTTTTTGTCCATATCAATTTTAGTTTATGCTGTAGAGGGGGGGGGGGGGGGCTCTAATTTCGAAACACCCTGTATGTATATATATATATATATATATATATATATATATATATATATATATATATATATATATACACACACACAAACACACACATATATACGTATATATATATATATATATATATATATATACCTATATATATATATATAATATATATTATATATAGGCGACCAGCCATAAGGCAAAAGAGTGCTCGGAAAATATTCCGATGGCATTTCTTATTACAAGCAGACAACTATGCTAGAGTTACTCCATATAGGTAACTTATTATGGATGTGGGCCAGTCTGGATTTGGATTTTTGGAAAATATGGGCCAATTTTGCCCAAAAATATCCCATTCTACCCAAAATTTTATAGAATTGATATTTTTGTTTATACAAGCACCATGTAGACAGTGGCAAGCTACCAATCAGTATTAATTATCAAGTTACTAAGCGTTGGCTTCTCAGATCATATATATTTTTACAAAAAATGGGTAATTTTTTTGTCATTTTTGCTCTCAATTGAGTATAATTACTATTTTTTTCAAGCACCATCGAACTTGTTACAATCTACCAAACAGTAAATATTCACTCAAAACAATCTAAAGAGCCCAACTATTCCTTCTGGACCACATCTCTAGAGATGGTAGAAATTCTTCCCGACTTCATCAGAGTTACAGAGATTGGAATTGGAAGTTGTTCTTGTATACATTCACTGACATGTTACCATATCTGACGATATATAACCCCACCAACTATATGCTTGCTGGGGACCAGTATACCTTGCGGAAATGAAAGGACTACAAACGTCAGGTCCAGAACTACACAGAGAATTTTACAATGGTGACTTTGTGATTAAGAGAAGCAAAGTGAGATTCAACGAAGTACCAGCAGACCAAGCTACATAGTGGCAAAACAGAACATGTTAGATTTCCAAAGGTAACATTGGAATAACCAGAAATGATACAGCCAGAATCGCTTTTGCAGAACATAGGCAGAATGCTCCAATGTCTCCTACAAAACAGAGTTTGTATGGTGTCGAAAAGGAGAATCCATCTCCACCCGCAAAGATGCTTTGCCATCAAGAATCACACTTGATACTGAAGCTGTAGAGAAGCTGCTTAAACTGTTCAGAAGATTCAATATCTTCAGCCTCCATCGGGCAAGAATAGTTGAAGATCACCTATAAGATGATTCAATAGAACATAAGTTTGAAGATGCAAGTGATGATGTCAGTGAAGAAGGAGAATGTGAACCACAGCTTATTTTGTCAACTCCCAGGGATGTTACTACTTCTGATATACAGGGAGACTTGTTTGCTGCCAAAGATAGAGGCATTGCATTGATGTGTGAAAATGTTAAGCAATACCGGACTGATCAGTCAGTGCCATTTTTTTATCCACTTAAACGGAACATATCGGAAACATTTGGTACTTTATTCAAAGTCAGTTTCACAAACAAGAATAATGACAAGAAAACTAAAAGCTGACAGAAAGCTAATACAAGAGCCGTTCAGTGCATCCAATGCAGGCTGCACTATTGATATGAAGGACGTTCTCACACATAAACTGTTATAGGTGCCACCATCTTTAGGGAGTGTAAATGGGCGAATGTATTGCACCTCAAAATCAAACATGATTGCGATCTTATTTGCAGATGTAGAAACACCACCATCAGTGCCAGATGCAGCTCCCACTCAGCGGATGTGTGTACCGATAGATGGTCATCCCTGATCCAGTCCTTAGGGAAGCCAAATAATGCAAATGCACAAACATTTAATGTCTATGCAAAGGTTTTCCTTGTTGTCGTTACCCGACATGCGAAAACTAGCAGAGAGTTAATGTAGCCTTTGACACGTATGTCAAACAGTCAATCAAAGGACCAACAAGAGAGAAGAGAACAGTTATGAAGAGGCTAGTCAGGAAGATAATAGGGAATGTTGATGTTCCCTTACCGAAAGTGTGGAAGCAATTTATAGCACTGGATGACAACAAAACTTACCTAGCTGAATTTGCTGAGTGACTACATCATGGAGCATGGCAACTTACATAATGGTTGTGAACTGGTGATATGTGGTGGCTCCAAAGACCATGAATCGGCCAAGTCATCACTTTCAGGAGATATAGCAGATCTTCGGAGCAATCATGAGGAGGCAGATACACCCCTGATATTGCATGCATTTCATGCAGTGTCAAACAGTCAGTGCAACAGGATCATGGTTGTTTGCAGAGACATTGATGTACTGTTGTTGATGATTCACTTTTTGGGCAGCAAGCAAGGCACTGACATTTGGATGGTAAGTGAGAGAGCTTGCCAAATGAAATGCTATACTATCCATATCATTAAAATCCATATCATTGCTGTAGACTCCCACTGCAAATTCAAGAGACCATTTTGGGATTTCACGCAATGACAGGCTGCGATTCAACATCATCTTCAATAGGTGTGGAAAGTAGTGTTGGAAAGTATTTGAGCAGAATCCAGAGCTGCTTGATTGGAGTTGGTTGAGATGGTAGTGTTGCGTTGGTAGAGGAATATGTGTGTGCATGCTATACAGTGCCCCATGTCTGTTTGGTGGTCAGTCAAGCATGGCATGACATGTTTGAGAAAGTACAGCAGAACTAGAGAAGCTGCCACCAACCAAGGGTCTGCTACAGCTCAATTTGGCATGCACCAATTTCCAAGCCAAGGTATCGCTGCCATCAAATGTAGAAGTGCAGGGCATTGGACTACCATCAGCCACACAGCTTACTTGATATCTATTCGTGTAGTGTCTTATTTAGTATAGTCCTGCTGGGTTTGTATAGTTTTCAGCATTACAAGTGCATGCAGGAATGCACCTCTAGGCATTTTTGCCGCATATACAGGACACAGTCTTGCTCTTGGACTTGTAACCACGCGCCACCAGTTAGCGTATGCATCGGGATTACAACTCCAAGAGCAAGACTGCACAAGCAGTTTTAGCGCTTAATGCTACCTATTGCTAAATATTACTTAATGAAAATATGTCAACAAATATTATGATTCTCTTTGAAAGGTTTGTTTTAGTGCCACTTTAAATTTCAATAGTTTGAATAAATTGTAATATGCTTCAAAAGCAAAATAAAAGAAATTGTAGGGTAAAATGATAAGTTGCATTCAGCCAAAAACACAAAAAGTTCTATATTCTATTGTAAGACTTATTCGCCAAAAATAAGGCAAAACACAGCTTTTTCATCTTTTTACTCCATGCAAAACTACAATAAGTTTCCTTTCCAACAATATATAGTTTATTGCTATTCATAACAGCCCTGTATAGTAAAGCATATTGCCGCCGCTTTTGACCGAGTTCGTGCACAAGTGTACATATTAAAAATTAGTTTCATAAATCATACTCGAAATTGTTTTCATTTATAGCGTGTGGCCGGGAGAAAGAATCGTTTTTACATCTACCTAATTCTTTTCCTTACAGTTTTTCATTTTCCTGTATCAGGAACATGGAGGGCCCATTTTATACTTGATATGAATACATTTTGGAAGGCGAAGGTACACTTATAAATGAATAATATATCATAAGTATCTTGCGTACTACTCATGTATCAGTATGCATTTACGTATTCTAACGAAAGTGAATTAGAAGTTCACAAGATGACCAGAATTATTGTGACGCCAGTACCCAATCTAGTACTCAAAAAGCATCCCATTCACTTTGGTTCTCGCTGATAGCCTTATTCCTCTCTCTCTCTCTCTCTCTCTCTCTCTCTTCTCTCTCTCTCTCTCTCTCTCTCTCTCTCCACTCTGGGAGGTGGGGAAATGAATCATTAATCTCAGTTTTTCACGATTTTCCTGTCAAACTCCCCTCGCGACTTCTATGAAATAAGAGGCAGCCAGTTTCACAGCTATAATGGTTCCAAAGAATGTGTTGCTTCTTTGTATCTTCGAAACTTTTATTATCATTGGCTAATTGGTTTCTCTCTCTCTCTCTCTCTCTCTCTCTCTCTCTCTCTCTCTCGTGTTACCACACTCGCCTCTGTACTGAGAGGATTTGGGATTGATGAAACCGACCTGGGCTCATTTCCATAAAAACCTATTATGCTGATTTTGATTTGCGTGTTGTTGGTCAGTCACTTGTACTGGCTCCAACTCGGTGAGAGAGAGAGAGAGAGAGAGAGAGAGCATGAAGGACGTATTTCCTCAGTGCTCTTTGTGATTTCCTTTGGTAGAAATATAAAACTCCAGAAACTGCGTGCTGTGCTTTATTCCTATTCCTTTAGAATTTCTATACACTGACTAACTTATTTGACGAGTTTTTATAGTTAAAGTAAAATACAAAAGTATAAAATAATCATACGAGTAATGTTACAAGATTAGATTCTGGATATTTAAGCAGTAGAGTAGTTAAGTTGTTTTCAGATAACGTATGTACACAAACAACTAAACAAGTAGTTAACATAAACATCCCCCTTTCTTTGGGTTTTGACAAAAATAAGAAACTAACAATGATACAACATAAAATAAGGAACAAGTAGGATACATTGTAAACATTAAAATATAAAAACAATAAATTATTCGCCCTTCATCTTTCTTGCAGACGAGCTGATCTTCTTGGCAATTTAGGCATGTCGCAAATAGGATGATAGCTTGTTTGTTCATCATTAACGCTGGTTTCCCTCAATTTACTAGTTTCTTCCATTTCTGGTATTGCCGATGAATCCTGTGGAGTTGGACGGATATGAATTCTATTTCTTCTATAAATTCCTCCTTTTCCTCCAATTATATAGGATCGGTTTCCTTGTGCATGGCTAATGAGCCCTTTTTCCCAACCCTTCTTGTCTGGATTTTGATAATATACAGGTTGCCCCTCGTTTAATGGCGTCATATCTCTTGCAGTTTTTTATCATAATATTTCTTTATGGATTCTCTCCGGGTTTCCTTTTTTGAGAAACTGGATTGTCATTGTTCATAATTTCAGGAATTATCGATCGTAATTTACGTCCAAACATCATCTGAGCTGGACTTAAGTTTAGAGTCTTGACGTGGTGTATTTCTCAGCTCTAGTAACGCCAAATAAATTGATCTTTACCATATGCATGCGTCTTCTTCATCATATTTTTTACTATTTTAACTGCCGCTTCAGCCTTCCCATTTCCTTGAGGATGTCCCGGAGATGACATCCTGTGCTCTATACCCCACTCTTTAACAAAAACTTTAAACTGAAACGAGCTGAATTGTGGTCCTCCATCGGACACTAATTGGGTATAATATCGTATCTAGCAAACATCTTCTTGATTATCGCTATCACATGATTTGAAGTTGTTGACGTTAGAAACTCTACTTCAGTGAATGAGGAATAATAATCAACAATGACTAGATAATTTCTTCCAACAATCTCAAACAAATCTAATCCAATTTTATTCCAGGGTCTGCCTCCGTCATCAACATCCATCAACGATTCCTTCTGGTTTCGAGGTTTATACTGCTGGCAAATGTCACATGAATTGACCATTTGCTTTATTCTTTCGACATCCCTGGCCAGAATATTGCATCTCTTGCTCGTCGCATCATGCTATCGTAACCAAGATGAGCTACATGAAGTTTCGTTTTGATGGAATTTTCGTAGTTTACTAGGAATCAGTATACGAGTTCCCTTAAGAATGATGCCGTCTTGATAACTCATGGAATCTCTAAAAAATCGAAGTAAGGCTTTAATACTTCCGGAATTTTGTCTTTGCGATCAGGCCATCCTTCCTTGATTACAGACAATAATTCTTGCAGCTCTTCGTCGTTTGTGGTGGCGTCTCTTACTTCCTTTAAAATTGAATCGGGGTAATTTTTCAGTGAATCTATCATCCTTACCAATGTGTCTCTATTTTCCTCTTTGGGGCAGGCCCTGCTAAGGGTATCGGCTAACAATAGGCTTTTCCGCTTTTGTACTGATATTCGACGTCGTACCGGTTCAACCTCATCATTAAAACTTGTAAACGCATTGGAGCTTGACTTAATGGCTTTTCGAGGATTGAAGAAAGAGGCTTATGGTCATTATGAACAATAACACGTCGCCCAAAAGTATACTGGTCAAATCGCTCTAAACCAAAAACACAGCAAGAACTTCTTTTTCAATCTGAGCCCAGTTACGTTCGTTTCCAGCTAAGGTCCTTGATGCGTATTCTATTGGACGTCCTTCCTGCATAATGACTGCACCAATACCATCCTTGCTGCTGTCAACCTGCAATACAAGCTCCTTACTTTGATCAAAATAAGCTAGAACTGGTGTACAGGTGACCTTTTCTTTGATCACTGAGAAAGCGCGATTGCACTCATCATTCCATTCAAACTTTGAGTTCTTTCTTGTCAGCTCTCGGATAGGTTCTAAATCATCAGCCAGATTGGGTAAAAACCTTGATAGATATTGCACCATTCCACAAAACCTCCGAATTCCTGAAATATCGGTAGGGCAGGCATTTCTTTAATGGCCTTTACCTTATTTTCATCAACCGTCACACCGAATGATGTAAACGATGTCCCATGAACGCGATTCCTTTTTTCTATAAACAGATTTCTCTTCATTTAGTTTGATCTTTTTTTCTTGACAACGCTTCTGTTAGTGACTGAAGATTTTGTTCGTGATCACGCATTGCGTCGTGTTCCTCATTTCCAAAACCAACGACCACAATATCATCAGCTACACAGTATACACCCCGAAGCCCCTCCAATGCCTCATTTAATTTTTCGCTGAAATATTTCACTGCTCACCTTCAGCCCGAAAGGTAGACGAGCCCATCGATATCTACCAAAGGGGGTAATCATTGTTGTTAACTTGCTGGATTCTTCATCCAGTCGTATATGCCAAAAAGCCTCTTGAACATCCAGTTTGCTAAATATCTTGGCATGTTTTAGACTTGGCAGTATATCCTCCAAAATTGGTAATTTGTAATATTCCCTTTTAAGAGCTTTGTTGAGTGGCTGAGGATCGATACATATTCTTAACTTTCCATTTGTTTTTTGAACGACTGCCATTTGACTAACCCAGTCAGTTGGTTCAGTCTCCGGAATTAAAACTCCTCTTTTCACAAGAGATGTAACTCTTTTTGAACCTTTAATTTTAATGCAATGGGTAAACGTCGGCACGGTAATATTCTTGCTGGTAATGTAGAATCTACATTAAGTTTAACCTCTCCAAGGTCACCAAGGTCGCTCATCTCATGGTCTATGTCAATTTTTGATACAAATGCTTTACCGTTGACAAACACGAATCCCATCTCTTGACATGTCTTTGACCCAAGTAAACACATTAGGTCATTTGAAACCACAATGAAGGTTACACTTCTAATTTCATCATTTTTGGGGTTCTTCACATTCAATGTCGTCTCGCCAATGGGCGAAAGCTTGGATTTATTCCACATGGCGAGTTTCACAGACGTTGGTCGCACTTGATCCCTTTTGACATACCTTTGACATATTGCATTCACGTCAGCACCCGTATACCAAATGAAATCTAACCTCGGTATCGTTTACAATTAACAATGCAGTTAATCTATTTGAAAATTTTTCATTGCAACCGGTGCCATCCACATGTAATGATCGTAGTCTTCATCTGCCTCTTTTGTTCTTCTCTTTAACAATTTTAACTGTTTTCTTACACACAGCCTTAAAATAAAATGGTTTCTTCCTTTACATGCTTCACAGACTTTAACCCCATGCTGGGCATTTTGATTTTTCAAATTCATGCTTATACCCACAAAATCGACACTTCACGGCATACCTGTCCATATTTTTTGAGTCCGTAAAATCCTTATTGAAGGAAACCATCTGTAGTTTGGCGTTCTCCAATTGTTCACCTTATTAACATTCTCAGAACCAACTTCGCACATCTCTTTAGCACAATAACGGTCGGTGCTTCATAAGCCAAACATATCTCGACAGCTTTTTCTAAATTTAAGTTCTTCTCGAAGTAGCAGCTCCTGTTAGTTTCCCTGTCACTGAAAACAGTTTTATCCCTTATCATTCGCTCTTTTTCTTGAAAATTACATTTATCGGCCTGAACCTTGAGTTCTATCAAAAATGAATTAAATGGCTGTTTGTATGTAATTTTCCAAAACCTGAAGGACTGTAACACTTCACTGGTACGAGGACAACAATACTCTTCTAATCTCCTAATTACATCATCAGGATTATCTTTCTGCTCCTCTGTTTCAAAATTAAACTGGTCAAATATTTCTACCATTTGTGGTCCTGCGCAATGGAGTATAATTGCAACCTTCGTTTTCTTGGGTTTAGAACTAGCTCCGCTTGCTGTCATATAGATGTCCACTTGTCTCCTCCATTTTTTGAAAGTATCAGCAAGATTATCATCCAAGGGGTCTAGTGGTGGAGGCAAACGAAACACAGATTCAGCCATTTTCTTCAGGAAAACACGTTTTGTAGCAATAGTCTTCTTTCTTCTTTTTTTCTTTTGGATTCTTTAAATAAACCGCTGCCACCATTGTTGATTCCTTTGGTAGAAATATAAAACTCCAGAAACTGCGTGCTGTGCTTTATTCCTATTCCTTTAGAATTTCTATATACACTGACTAACTTATTTACAGTTTTATAGTTAAGATACAAAAGATAAATATCATACGAGTAAGTGTTACAATAGATTGGATATTTACAGTAGAGTAGTTAAGTTGTTTTCAGATAACGTATGTACACAAACAACTAAACAAGTAGTTAACATAAACACTCTTTTCAAACTGTAAATACAAACAAATGATAATTAAAGATCTGGACTCCGACTAGGTAATTAAGTACCCAGTTATCAGAGACATAATTATGCCTCTGATCACTCAAGCAAAGAAATGATCTATGTGGTCTCCCCAGTCAGGTATTGTTGGTTGGAGAGAAGACAGAAGAGAGAGAGAGAGAAAAAAAAAAACTGTCCCGAGCAATTGGAAGTTTTGCATATCGCTATGTTGTTCACGAAAGTGAAAGGTTTTCATCAGAAAATTCTCTCTCTCTCTCTCTCTCTCTCTCTCTCTCTCTCTCTCTCTCTCTCTCTCTCTGGGACTCAAGTTAGAAATTGTAATATTAGAAGATGATGCATGACTTGATTTTATCTCTCTCTCTCTCTCTCTCTCTCTCTCTCTCTCTCTCTCTCTCTCTCTCTCAGAAACTGAAAATATCTTTGTAAATTCTTGTGAATAATTGCTTTATTTCTCCAATATTTGTTATTGAAATTATATTTTCTTCTATTTTATATGTCATTTCATTTGTACTTGCGTATTTATTTTATCTTATCTTCGTTTAATTGTAGTTTCCCATGTTGTGTATTTATGGCCTTTACAACCAATGATTAATATGGAATGCTTCCCCCAAAACATTCTCTCTCTCTCTCTCTCTCTCTCTCTCTCTCTCTCTCTCTCTCTCTCTCTCTCTCTCTCTCTCTCTGTGGCTCAAGTTAGAAATTGTAACGTTAGAAGATGATGCACGACTTGATTTTATCTCTCTCTCTCTCTCTCTCTCTCTCTCTCTCTCTCTCTCTCTGTGAATGCATGCAGAAGGTTTAGGTCGTATTCGTATCATCATAAAACAGATATTACTGAATATCGAGAGCTAAATTTTGCGTTTTTATAAGATAATGAAAAATAAACGGACATGTGCATAGAATTTTGAATACTTCTTTGTGTGTATGTGGGTAGGTGTAAGTGTAGGTGTTTTTGGAAAAAAACTAATGAATGTCTTCTGCGTTGCTTTTTTCCACTAAAGCTACCTTTTTTTTTTTGGTATTTACAAAAG